>NW_027440993.1:0-5000 GCF_031893055.1 Leptodactylus fuscus
TGGCGGATAGTGGGGCGCTGCTCCCTAATATAGATGTGAGGGGGGGGGCGGATAGTGGGGCGCTGCTCCCTAATATAGATGTGAGGGGGGGGGGGGATAGTGGGGCGCTGCTCCCTAATATAGATGTGAGGGGGGGGCGGATAGTGGGGCGCTGCTCCCTAATATAGATGTGAGGGGGGGGCCGGATAGTGGGGCGCTGCTCCCTAATATAGATGTGAGGACGGGGGCGGATAGTGGGGCGCTGCTCCCTAATATAGATGTGAGGGGGGGGGGGGCAGATAGTGGGGCGCTGCTCCCTAATATAGATGTGAGGACGGGGCGGATAGTGGGGCGCTGCTCCCTAATATAGATGTGAGGGGGGGGGGGCGGATAGTGGGGCGCTGCTCCCTAATATAGATGTGAGGGGGGGGGGGCGGATAGTGGGGCGCTGCTCCCTAATATAGATGTGAGGGGGGGGGGCGGATAGTGGGGCGCTGCTCCCTAATATAGATGTGAGGGGGGGGGATAGTGGGGCGCTGCTCCCTAATATAGATGTGAGGGGGGGGGGATAGTGGGGCGCTGCTCCCTAATATAGATGTGAGGACGGGGGCGGATAGTGGGGCGCTGCTCCCTAATATAGATGTGGGGGGGGGGGGGGATAGTGGGGCGCTGCTCCCTAATATAGATGTGAGGGGGGGGGATAGTGGGGCGCTGCTCCCTAATATAGATGTGAGGGGGGGGGGGGCAGATAGTGGGGCGCTGCTCCCTAATATAGATGTGAGGGGGGGGGGGCAGATCGTGGGGCGCTGCTCCCTAATATAGATGTGAGGGGGGGGGGATAGTGGGGCGCTGCTCCCTAATATAGATGTGAGGGGGGGGGGCCGGATAGTGGGGCGCTGCTCCCTAATATAGATGTGAGGGGGGGGCGGATAGTGGGGCGCTGCTCCCTAATATAGATGTGAGGACGGGGGGCAGATAGTGGGGCGCTGCTCCCTAATATAGATGTGAGGGGGGGGGCGGATAGTGGGGCGCTGCTCCCTAATATAGATGTGAGGGGGGGGGGCGGATAGTGGGGCGCTGCTCCCTAATATAGATGTGAGGGGGGGGGGGATAGTGGGGCGCTGCTCCCTAATATAGATGTGAGGGGGGGGGGCGGATAGTGGGGCGCTGCTCCCTAATATAGATGTGAGGGGGGGGGCAGATAGTGGGGCGCTGCTCCCTAATATAGATGTGAAGGGGGGGGGGCGGATAGTGGGGCGCTGCTCCCTAATATAGATGTGAGGGGGGGGGGATAGTGGGGCGCTGCTCCCTAATATAGATGTGAGGGGGGGGGGGGATAGTGGGGCGCTGCTCCCTAATATAGATGTGAGGGGGGGGGGGCGGATAGTGGGGCGCTGCTCCCTAATATAGATGTGAGGGGGGGGGCGGATAGTGGGGCGCTGCTCCCTAATATAGATGTGAGGACGGGGGCGGATAGTGGGGCGCTGCTCCCTAATATAGATGTGAGGGGGGGGGGGGATAGTGGGGCGCTGCTCCCTAATATAGATGTGAGGGGGGGGGGGCGGATAGTGGGGCGCTGCTCCCTAATATAGATGTGAGGGGGGGCCGGATAGTGGGGCGCTGCTCCCTAATATAGATGTGAGGGGGGGGCAGATAGTGGGGCGCTGCTCCCTAATATAGATGTGAGGGGGGGGGGATAGTGGGGCGCTGCTCCCTAATATAGATGTGAGGGGGGGGGGCGGATAGTGGGGCGCTGCTCCCTAATATAGATGTGAGGGGGGGGGGGATAGTGGGGCGCTGCTCCCTAATATAGATGTGAGGGGGGGGGGATAGTGGGGCGCTGCTCCCTAATATAGATGTGAGGGGGGGGCGGATAGTGGGGCGCTGCTCCCTAATATAGATGTGAGGGGGGGGGATAGTGGGGCGCTGCTCCCTAATATAGATGTGAGGGGGGGGGATAGTGGGGCGCTGCTCCCTAATATAGATGTGAGGGGGGGGGCAGATAGTGGGGCTCTGCTCCCTAATATAGATGTGAGGGGGGGGCAGATAGTTGGCCGCTGCTCCCTAATATAGATGTGAGGGGGGCAGATAGTGGGGCGCTGCTCCCTAATATAGATGTGAGGGGGGGGGGATAGTGGGGCGCTGCTCCCTAATATAGATGTGAGGGGGGGGGGGCGGATAGTGGGGCGCTGCTCCCTAATATAGATGTGAGGGGGGGGGCGGATAGTGGGGCGCTGCTCCCTAATATAGATGTGAGGGGGGGGGGGCCGGATAGTGGGGCGCTGCTCCCTAATATAGATGTGAGGACGGGGGCGGATAGTGGGGCGCTGCTCCCTAATATAGATGTGAGGACGGGGGGGCCGGATAGTGGGGCGCTGCTCCCTAATATAGATGTGAGGGGGGGGGATAGTGGGGCGCTGCTCCCTAATATAGATGTGAGGGGGGGGGATAGTGGGGCGCTGCTCCCTAATATAGATGTGAGGGGGGGGGCAGATAGTGGGGCGCTGCTCCTTAATATAGATGTGGGGGGGGGGGGATAGTGGGGCGCTGCTCTCTAATATAGATGTGAGGGGGGGGGCAGATAGTGGGGCGCTGCTCCCTAATATAGATGTGAGGGGGGGGCAGATAGTGGGGCGCTGCTCCCTAATATAGATGTGAGGGGGGGGCAGATAGTGGGGCGCTGCTCCCTAATATAGATGTGAGGGGGGGGGGATAGTGGGGCGCTGCTCCCTAATATAGATGTGAGGGGGGGGGCAGATAGTGGGGCGCTGCTCCCTAATATAGATGTGAGGGGGGGGGGATAGTGGGGCGCTGCTCCCTAATATAGATGTGAGGACGGGGGGCGGATAGTGGGGCGCTGCTCTCTAATATAGATGTGAGGGGGGGGGCGGATAGTGGGGCACTGCTCCCTAATATAGATGTGAGGGGGGGGGGGCGGATAGTGGGGCGCTGCTCCCTAATATAGATGTGAGGGGGGGGGGGATAGTGGGGCGCTGCTCCCTAATATAGATGTGAGGGGGGGGGCAGATAGTGGGGCGCTGCTCCCTAATATAGATGTGAGGGGGGGGGGATAGTGGGGCGCTGCTCCCTAATATAGATGTGAGGACGGGGGGCGGATAGTGGGGCGCTGCTCTCTAATATAGATGTGAGGGGGGGGGCGGATAGTGGGGCGCTGCTCTCTAATATAGATGTGAGGGGGGGGGGGCAGATAGTGGGGCGCTGCTCTCTAATATAGATGTGAGGGGAGGGGCGGGATAGTGGGGCGCTGCTCCCTAATATAGATGTGAGGGGGGGGGGATAGTGGGGCGCTGCTCCCTAACATAGATGTGAGGGGGGGGGGATAGTGGGGCGCTGCTCCCTAATATAGATGTGAGGGGGGGGCAGATAGTGGGGCGCTGCTCCCTAATATAGATGTGAGGGGGGGGGGATAGTGGGGCGCTGCTCCCTAATATAGATGTGAGGGGGGGGCAGATAGTGGGGCGCTGCTCCCTAATATAGATGTGAGGGGGGGGGGGATAGTGGGGCGCTGCTCCCTAATATAGATGTGAGGGGGGGCGGATAGTGGGGCGCTGCTCCCTAATATAGATGTGAGGGGGGGGCAGATAGTGGGGCACTGCTCCCTAATATAGATGTGAGGGGGGGGGGATAGTGGGGCGCTGCTCCCTAATATAGATGTGAGGGGGGGGGGGATATTGGGGCGCTGCTCCCTAATATAGATGTGAGGGGGGGGGATAGTGGGGCGCTGCTCCCTAATATAGATGTGAGGGGGGGGGGCGGATAGTGGGGCGCCGCTCCCTAATATAGATGTGAGGGGGGGGGGATAGTGGGGCGCTGCTCCCTAATATAGATGTGAGGGGGGGGCCGGATAGTGGGGCGCTGCTCCCTAATATAGATGTGAGGACGGGGGCGGATAGTGGGGCGCTGCTCCCTAATATAGATGTGAGGGGGGGGGGCGGATAGTGGGGCGCTGCTCCCTAATATAGATGTGAGGGGGGGGGGGGATAGTGGGGCGCTGCTCCCTAATATAGATGTGAGGGGGGGGCGGATAGTGGGGCGCTGCTCCCTAATATAGATGTGAGGGGGGGGCCGGATAGTGGGGCGCTGCTCCCTAATATAGATGTGAGGACGGGGGCGGATAGTGGGGCGCTGCTCCCTAATATAGATGTGAGGGGGGGGGGGGCAGATAGTGGGGCGCTGCTCCCTAATATAGATGTGAGGACGGGGGCGGATAGTGGGGCGCTGCTCCCTAATATAGATGTGAGGGGGGGGGGGCGGATAGTGGGGCGCTGCTCCCTAATATAGATGTGAGGGGGGGGGGGCGGATAGTGGGGCGCTGCTCCCTAATATAGATGTGAGGGGGGGGGGCGGATAGTGGGGCGCTGCTCCCTAATATAGATGTGAGGGGGGGGGATAGTGGGGCGCTGCTCCCTAATATAGATGTGAGGGGGGGGGGATAGTGGGGCGCTGCTCCCTAATATAGATGTGAGGACGGGGGCGGATAGTGGGGCGCTGCTCCCTAATATAGATGTGGGGGGGGGGGGGGATAGTGGGGCGCTGCTCCCTAATATAGATGTGAGGGGGGGGGATAGTGGGGCGCTGCTCCCTAATATAGATGTGAGGGGGGGGGGGGCAGATAGTGGGGCGCTGCTCCCTAATATAGATGTGAGGGGGGGGGGGCAGATCGTGGGGCGCTGCTCCCTAATATAGATGTGAGGGGGGGGGGATAGTGGGGCGCTGCTCCCTAATATAGATGTGAGGGGGGGGGGCCGGATAGTGGGGCGCTGCTCCCTAATATAGATGTGAGGGGGGGGCGGATAGTGGGGCGCTGCTCCCTAATATAGATGTGAGGACGGGGGGCAGATAGTGGGGCGCTGCTCCCTAATATAGATGTGAGGGGGGGGGGCGGATAGTGGGGCGCTGCTCCCTAATATAGATGTGAGGGGGGGGGGCGGATAGTGGGGCGCTGCTCCCTAATATAGATGTGAGGGGGGGGGGATAGTGGGGCGCTGCTCCCTAATATA
>NW_027440993.1:10000-48317 GCF_031893055.1 Leptodactylus fuscus
GAGGTGAGTAACAGTGTATTTTATGTTCCCTCCCCTGGGCCTCCGATCATTATACCTGGGGGGCTGAATATAATTATAGCGGTGTTTGTGGGATTTGCCGGCCGGTGTCCTCACTTACCAGTCCCGGTTCCCGATCACAGTCGCCTCGGCAGGAGGGGAAGCCCTGGCGGTCGTGAGCGAGGATCGGTAATAGGGTCTATTACCTGCTGCAGTTACTCAGGGGCCACCACTAATGTCCCGGCCCTGTGACTTACCCCCCTGGTACCAGTGTAATGGGGGCTGACGAGACCCCCAGGCTATAACAATGTCACTTCTATCTGACCCGAGATAAAACAAATCTCAAGATGTGACTGTGAAGGAATTCCCCGATGTCTCTGAGATGTCTCCAGGCCTAGTAGATCTCTCTCGATCCCTTGGAGGACTTCAGGGATATCTCTATATCACCTCCATGGTGGCCAATTGGTCGTGTCCTCCCTGTATAAAGCGCCTCTAGAGACCACAGGACACTACGGGCCGCTGCAGTCCCATGTAACGGAGCCTTCATCCTAGAGCAGGGGGACGTCCGGACACTTCCTCCTGCTCTCCTTCTCACAGCTGAGGGTTTGTTGCAGTGTATTTGCGCAGGTATCAGCCGGGGAGATTTGTTACTGCCTGGACAATTGTCTAGACTGACCCACTGTAACAAACCCATGTGGTGCAGATCTCCGCCAGTGGCGGCCGGCCACATCTAATGCCTCCATATGGCACGGGTCAGGATGGCTGCGCTCGCTGGCATTGCAGGGGTTAATTGCCGTGTCGTTAAGTCAGCGCACATGTTTCTGGTTAGCGATGAGAATGCCATTTCTGTCAGCTGGAAGCTGCAGCGTTTCATCTTCCCTGAACAGTTCAAGGAGCTTCTTCTCAGTCTGAGACTTGGCCGAGGAGCCGCCATCCACTGAGGAGTCTGCGTCAGCTCCCACCGCAGGACCAGACACGCTCAAAGCCGCCAAATTCCACACAAGCCAAAGGATTCCAGACCAACCAAATCAGAACCATCTTCTCCGGGTCTGGGAGCGCGACGGGGGGGCAGGAGAAGAGTCACAAGACAGGAAATAAGAGCGTGCAGGAGCCGGGAGGAGAAGGCCCCATCATGGCTGACCAGAGACACGGCCCCTACAGGAAGGAATGTAACAGCCCGGACATCTCTCCTGCACAGGTCCCCGATACTCACATAGCGGCACCCGAGACTACCAGGGTCCAAAGGCCTCTCGGCCACATTAATGCAAATGGTGGGTGGGACTGAGAACTCAAGACAGACGCTCCAAGTTACTCCTCCGGTCATAGACACTGGCTGACAATGGCTGACGGCCCCCATTACTGGCTGACCGAGGCACCTTGTAATGCCAGTCTGCTGCAGCTAAAGCCAGCAGCATATTATTACCTATAGAATACAAGCTACTATGAGCGCAAGGCAAAGGGCCAGCAATCACTGATGGTCCAGGTACATATCCTCAAGGATCCTTCCCCTACAGCAGATCTAGGCATGGTACGGCCCACAGGCCACATCAGGCCCCCTAACAATCTGCATAGGGTATAAAGGACCATGGATGATGTCATGAAAGGTCCTTTACCCCACTAGGATACGATCAGCCTCTTGTGTGGCCGCAGCTATTCTGGATTGTACAGGACAGTGAGGTTGGTGTTACACAAAAAGAGCGGAGAATGGCGACTGATGGGAGATAAGGAGGAGAGAAGAGACCGTATATGTGAGCAAGAGGGGGACTGGGGGCAGATGTATGCAAATGGGGAGGACATGAAACCATGGGGGGTAGCTGACCGGGATCGGTCTGCCTCTAGGTGCCCCCAGGTTCATGTCCCCTCCAAATACCCCCACTATTTAATGTTCCTCTCTAGTTTCCCCCAGTTTAAGCTGGGGCATGAGAAAGTATATAATGTACGGGTGACTGTAGGAGCATTATACTGTGTGGGGGGGCACATGAAAATAGCTGAGAATGGGCGGAGTCAAAGTGGAAGTGGGAGGAGCTAAATTTGCAACGGCGCACTCTGTACTCTACAGCCATTTCAATTTCTCATGTGAACTCATGGGAAAATTAATCTCCCACCCTGCCCACTGTGCTCTGATATTATATGGCAATGTGGTGGGGACGGGCGGTGTATGTGCTGTAGTACACACCCCCGAGGATCTACCCCTGAGAGGACCACACTGTGCTCTGATATTATATGGTGATGTGGTGGAGACGGGCGGTGTATGTGCTATAGTAGACACCCCCGAGGATCTACCCCCTAGAGGACCACACTGTGCTCTGATATTATATGGTAATGTGGTGGGGACGGGCGGTGTATGTGCTGTAGTACACACCCCCGAGGATCTACCCCTGAGAGGACCACACTGAGCTCTGATATTATATGGTAATGTGGTGGAGACGGGCGGTGTATGTGCTGTAGTACACACCCCCGAGGATCTACCCCTGAGAGGACCACACTGAGCTCTGATATTATATGGTAATGTGGTGGAGACGGGCGGTGTATGTGCTATAGTAGACACCCCCGAGGATCTACCCCTGAGAGGACCACACTGTGCTCTGATATTATATGGTGATGTGGTGGAGACGGACGGTGTATGTGCTGTAGTAGACACCCCCGAGGATCTACCCCTGACAGGACCACACTGTGCTCTGATATTATATGGTAATGTGGTGGAGACGGGCGGTGTATGTGCTGTAGTACACACCCCCGAGGATCTACCCCTGAGAGGACCACACTGTGCTCTGATATTATATGGTAATGTGGTGGGGACGGGCGGTGTATGTGCTGTAGTACACACCCCCGAGGATCTACCCCTGAGAGGACCACACTGTGCTCTGATATTATATGGTAATATGGTGGGGACGGGCCGTGTATGTGCTGTAGTACACACCCCCGAGGATCTACCCCTGAGAGGACCACACTGTGCTCTGATATTATATGGTAATATGGTGGGGACGGGCCGTGTATGTGCTGTAGTACACACCCCCGAGGATCTACCCCTGAGAGGACCACACTGAGCTCTGATATTATATGGTAATGTGGTGGAGACGGGCGGTGTATGTGCTGTAGTACACACCCCCGAGGATCTACCCCTGAGAGGACCACACTGTGCTCTGATATTATATGGTAATGTGGTGGAGACGGGCGGTGTATGTGCTATAGTAGACACCCCCGAGGATCTACCCCTGAGAGGACCACACTGTGCTCTGATATTATATGGTGATGTGGTGGAGATGGACGGTGTATGTGCTGTAGTAGACACCCCCGAGGATCTACCCCTGACAGGACCACACTGTGCTCTGATATTATATGGTAATGTGGTGGAGACGGGCGGTGTATGTGCTGTAGTACACACCCCCGAGGATCTACCCCTGAGAGGACCACACTGTGCTCTGATATTATATGGTAATGTGGTGGGGACGGGCGGTGTATGTGCTGTAGTACACACCCCCGAGGATCTACCCCTGAGAGGACCACACTGTGCTCTGATATTATATGGTAATGAGGTGGAGACGGGCGGTGTATGTGCTGTAGTACACACCCCCGAGGATCTACCCCTGAGAGGACCACACTGTGCTCTGATATTATATGGTAATATGGTGGGGACGGGCCGTGTATGTGCTGTAGTACACACCCCCAAGGATCTACCCCTGAGAGGACCACACTGTGCTCTGATATTATATGGTAATGTGGTGGAGACGGGCGGTGTATGTGCTGTAGTACACACCCCCGAGGATCTACCCCTGAGAGGACCACACTGTGCTCTGATATTATATGGTAATGTGGTGGAGACGGGCGGTGTATGTGCTGTAGTACACACCCCCGAGGATCTACCCCTGAGAGGACCACACTGTGCTCTGATATTATATGGTAATGTGGTGGAGACGGGCGGTGTATGTGCTGTAGTACACACCCCCGAGGATCTACCCCTGAGAGGACCACACTGAGCTCTGATATTATATGGTAATGTGGTGGGGACGGGCGGTGTATGTGCTGTAGTACACACCCCCGAGGATCTACCCCTGAGAGGATCACACTGTGCTCTGATATTATATGGTGATGTGGTGGAGACGGACGGTGTATGTGCTGTAGTAGACACCCCCGAGGATCTACCCCTGAGAGGACCACACTGTGCTCTGATATTATATGGTGATGTGGTGGGGACGGGCCGTGTATGTGCTGTAGTAGACACCCCCGAGGATCTACCCCTGAGAGGACCACACTGAGCTCTGATATTATATGGCAATGTGGTGGAGACGGGCGGTGTATGTGCTATAGTAGACACCCCCGAGGATCTACCCCTGAGAGGACCACACTGAGCTCTGATATTATATGGTAATGTGGTGGGGACGGGCCGTGTATGTGCTGTAGTAGACACCCCCTAGGATCTACCCCTGAGAGGACCACACTGAGCTCTGATATTATATGGAAATGTGGTGGAGACGGGCGGTGTATGTGCTGTAGTACACACCCCCGAGGATCTACCCCTGAGAGGACCACACTGAGCTCTGATATTATATGGTAATGTGGTGGGGACGGGCCGTGTATGTGCTGTAGTGCACCCCCCCCCCCCGAGGATCTACCCCTGAGAGGACCACACTGAGCTCTGATATTATATGGCAATGTGGTGGGGACGGGCAGTGTATGTGCTGTAGTGCACCCCCCCCCCCCCCCGAGGATCTACCCCTGAGAGGACCACACTGTGCTCTGATATTATATGGAAATGTGGTGGGGACGGGCGGTGTATGTGCTGTAGTACACACCCCCGAGGATCTACCCCTGAGAGGACCACACTGAGCTCTGATATTATATGGTAATGTGGTGGAGACGGGCGGTGTATGTGCTATAGTAGACACCCCCGAGGATCTACCCCTGAGAGGACCACACTGTGCTCTGATATTATATGGCAATGTGGTGGAGACAGGCGGTGTATGTGCTGTAGTACACACCCCCGAGGATCTACCCCTGAGAGGACCACACTGTGCTCTGATATTATATGGTAATGTGGTGGGGACGGGCCGTGTATGTGCTGTAGTAGACACCCCCTAGGATCTACCCCTGAGAGGACCACACTGAGCTCTGATATTATATGGAAATGTGGTGGAGACGGGCGGTGTATGTGCTGTAGTACACACCCCCGAGGATCTACCCCTGAGAGGACCACACTGAGCTCTGATATTATATGGCAATGTGGTGGGGACGGGCAGTGTATGTGCTGTAGTACACACCCCCGAGGATCTACCCCTGAGAGGACCACACTGTGCTCTGATATTATATGGCAATGTGGTGGGGACGGGCCGTGTATGTGCTGTAGTAGACACCCCCGAGGATCTACCCCCGAGAGGACCACACTGTGCTCTGATATTATATGGTAATGTGGTGGGGACGGGCCGTGTATGTGCTGTAGTACACACCCCCGAGGATCTACCCCTGAGAGGACCACACTGAGCTCTGATATTATATGGTAATGTGGTGGAGACGGGCGGTGTATGTGCTATAGTAGACACCCCCGAGGATCTACCCCTGAGAGGACCACACTGTGCTCTGATATTATATGGCAATGTGGTGGAGACAGGCGGTGTATGTGCTGTAGTACACACCCCCGAGGATCTACCCCTGAGAGGACCACACTGTGCTCTGATATTATATGGTAATGTGGTGGGGACGGGCCGTGTATGTGCTGTAGTAGACACCCCCTAGGATCTACCCCTGAGAGGACCACACTGAGCTCTGATATTATATGGAAATGTGGTGGAGACGGGCGGTGTATGTGCTGTAGTACACACCCCCGAGGATCTACCCCTGAGAGGACCACACTGAGCTCTGATATTATATGGCAATGTGGTGGGGACGGGCCGTGTATGTGCTGTAGTAGACACCCCCTAGGATCTACCCCTGAGAGGACCACACTGAGCTCTGATATTATATGGAAATGTGGTGGAGACGGGCGGTGTATGTGCTGTAGTACACACCCCCGAGGATCTACCCCTGAGAGGACCACACTGAGCTCTGATATTATATGGCAATGTGGTGGGGACGGGCAGTGTATGTGCTGTAGTGCACCCCCCCCCCCCCCCCCCCCGAGGATCTACCCCTGAGAGGACCACACTGTGCTCTGATATTATATGGCAATGTGGTGGGGACGGGCGGTGTATGTGCTGTAGTACACACACACACACTCCCCCCGAGGATCTACCCCTGAGAGGACCACACTGTGCTCTGATATTATATGGTAATGTGGTGGGGACGGGCGGTGTATGTGCTGTAGTACACACCCCCGAGGATCTACCCCTGAGAGGACCACACTGTGCTCTGATATTATATGGTAATGTGGTGGGGACGGGCGGTGTATGTGCTGTAGTAGACACCCCCGAGGATCTACCCCCTAGAGGACCACACTGTGCTCTGATATTATATGGTGATGTGGTGGGGACGGGCCGTGTATGTGCTGTAGTACACACCCCCGAGGATCTACCCCTGAGAGGACCACACTGTGCTCTGATATTATATGGTAATGTGGTGGAGACAGGCGGTGTATGTGCTGTAGTAGACACCCCCGAGGATCTACCCCTGAGAGGACCACACGGAGCTCTGATTTTATATGGTAATTTGGTGGGGACGGGCGGTGTATGTGCTGTAGTAGACACCCCCGAGGATCTACCCCCGAGAGGACCACACTGTGCTCTGATATTATATGGTAATTTGGTGGGGACGGGCGGTGTATGTGCTGTAGTAGACACCCCCGAGGATCTACCCCCGAGAGGACCACACTGAGCTCTGATATTATATGGTAATGTGGTGGAGACAGGCGGTGTATGTGCTGTAGTACACACGCCCGAGGATCTACCCCTGAGAGGACCACACTGTGATCTGATATTATATGGTAATGTGGTGGGGACGGGCGGTGTATATGCTGTAGTAGACACCCCCGAGGATCTACCCCCTAGAGGACCACACTGTGCTCTGATATTATATGGTGATGTGGTGGGGACGGGCCGTGTATGTGCTGTAGTACACACCCCCGAGGATCTACCCCTGAGAGGACCACACTGTGCTCTGATATTATATGGTAATGTGGTGGAGACAGGCGGTGTATGTGCTGTAGTACACACCCCCGAGGATCTACCCCCTAGAGGAGCACACTGTGCTCTGATATTATATGGTAATTTGGTGGGGACGGGCGGTGTATGTGCTATAGTAGACACCCCCGAGGATCTACCCCTGAGAGGACCACACGGAGCTCTGATATTATATGGTAATTTGGTGGGGACGGGCGGTGTATGTGCTGTAGTAGAAACCCCCGAGGATCTACCCCCGAGAGGACCACACTGTGCTCTGATATTATATGGTAATTTGGTGGGGACGGGCGGTGTATGTGCTGTAGTAGACACCCCCGAGGATCTACCCCCGAGAGGACCACACTGAGCTCTGATATTATATGGTAATGTGTTGGGGATGGGCGGTGTATGTGCTGTAGTAGATACCCCCGAGGATCTACCCCCGAGAGGACCACACTGTGCTCTGATATTATATGGTAATTTGGTGGGGACGGGCGGTGTATGTGCTGTAGTAGACACCCCCGAGGATCTAACCCCGAGAGGACCACACTGTGCTCTGATATTATATGGTAATTTGGTGGGGACGGGCGGTGTATGTGCTGTAGTAGACACCCCCGAGGATCTACCCCCGAGAGGACCACACTGTGCTCTGATATTATATGGTAATGTGGTGGGGATGGGCGGTGTATGTGCTGTAGTACACACTCCCGAGGATCTACCCCCGAGAGGACCACACTGTGCTCTGATATTATATGGTAATGTGTTGGGGATGGGCGGTGTATGTGCTGTAGTACACACCCCCGAGTATCTACCCCTGAGAGGACCACACTGTGCTCTGATATTATATGGCAATGTGGTGGGGACGGGCGGTGTATGTGCTGTAGTACACACCCCCGAGGATCTACCCCTGAGAGGACCACACTGTGCTCTGATATTATATGGAAATGTGGTGGAGACGGGTGAAGTATGTGCTGTAGTAGACACCCCCAAGGATCTACCCCTGAGAGGACCACACTGTGCTCTGATATTATATGGTGATCTGGGGACAGGTTGTATATGCCGGTATATACTACGTGCACAATATTGCACAGGTTAGTCTACATGCGTGACATATTACATGAGGACTGTCTGTATTACACGTGTTATCTGTGTGATTGTAGTGTAGACAGTAATGTTGTGCGTTCTTGGCTTGTGTCCCCCGCTGTGTCCTGGTATTTAGGGGTCACACCGTCTGGCTTGCCATCTGCTTGTTATCTCCGAGTTTCGCACACAGCCCTGACAGGCATCACTCGGGCCGTATAATTGGGCTGATTTTCTCCCAGCTACGGGTTAGGAACGATGAGTTTTATGTTTCCAGAACGTCCATCAGATGGTCGGTGTTGGCGTTTGATCTGGGACATAAATCTCACCTAGAAGAACGCGTGTTATTCGGAGCTGTCCCTCAGAGATGACACTTGAGGCTCAGTGTGGCCTGTACAACGTTACACGCCTCATATTTCTGAGGATTGCCGATGAGCCTGACACTGACCGCAGCCTCGCACTATAAACCCCCCCATGCTATCTCACAACCAGCCTTATATCCAGCACAACATAAATCGCTCATAGGCGTCAGGGGTGATGCAGGTACCGCAGATAAATCGCCTTCTACAACTACGACAGGAACCTTGTAAAACCAATCTTGGCGCGGGCCCCGCGACACATGGGAAACCTGTCACCACTGTCCCTGCATTGTAATGAGAGGCGCCAAATGGAGTCCTGTAACACCAACAGCAGAAGGACCCAAAATTCTCCAGACACAATGGGAATATTCATGCAAATTAACCTCACAAAATTCCGGACTAAACTGCATAACCCCCTACACACACACACACACACCCTACCCCCGCCCACCATGTAAATGTCTTGACAAATGCACAGGTTAGGTCATAAGTATTGGTGCTCCAACGCCCATGCTATGCACCATCATCTGTGCGGAGCAGCCTCAGGCACCTGACATAATACAGCACAAGTTCCATCTATTATATGGTGACAGCGCCAGGTACTGCAGATCTGCTCCCATTCACTGATATAGAGTTAGGGTCCATTCACACGGAGTAACGTGCCACGTGATGTGGCATGTACTGTATATAGTCCTAGGAGCCCTGACAGTGTCATACACTATGTATTATAGATATATATATAGTCCTAGGAGCCCTGACAGTGTCATACACTATGTATTATAGATATATAGTCCTAGGAGCCCTGACAGTGTCATACACTATGTATTATAGATATATATATAGTCCTAGGAGCCCTGACAGTGTCATACACTATGTATTATAGATATATATATATATATATATATATATATATATAATCCTAGGAGCCCTGACAGTGTCATACACTATGTATTATAGATATATATATATAGTCCTAGGAGTCCTGACAGTGTCATACACTATCTATTATAGATATATATATAGTCCTAGGAGTCCTGACAGTGTCATACACTATGTATTATAGATATATATATAGTCCTAGGAGCCCTGACAGTGTCATACACTATGTATTATAGATATATATATATAGTCCTAGGAGCCCTGACAGTGTCATACACTATGTATTATAGATATATATATATAGTCCTAGGAGCCCTGACAGTGTCATACACTATGTAATATAGATATATATAGTCCTAGGAGCCCTGACAGTGTCATACACTATGTATTATAGATATATATATAGTCCTAGGAGCCCTGACAGTGTCATACACTATGTATTATAGATATATATACAAAGGGCTCATAACCCCCATCTACAAGAATGGGGACCAATATGACCCCAACAACTACAGAGGGATCTGCGTCAGCAGCACGCTGGGGAAACTGTTCAACAGCATCATCAATAACAGAATCCTCACCTTCCTCACACAACACGGGGTCCTCAGCAAGAGCCAAGCAGGGTTCATGCCAAACCACCGCACCACAGACCATATCTACACCCTGCACAGCCTCATCAAGACGCACGTCCACAACACCAGAAGAGGCAAGATATTCACCTGCTTCGTGGACTTTAAGAAGGCGTTTGATTCAGTATGGCACCCAGGCCTACTCCTCAAACTCCTAGAGAGTGGAATAGGAGGAAGAACGTACGACGTCATCAAGAGCTCCTACACCGGAAACCAGTGCAGTGTGAAGGTGAATGGGAAAAGGACAGCATACTTCCAACAGGCCCGAGGGGTCAGACAAGGCTGTAGCCTGAGCCCAACGCTCTTTAACATCTATATCAATGAACTGGCTACAGCCCTGGAGGCCTCACCAACCCCAGGCCTCACCCTGAACGACCGGGAGGTGAAGTTCCTGCTGTACGCCGATGACCTCCTACTCCTGGCCCCACCGAGAAAGACCTCCAAGAAAGCCTGTCAGTGCTGGAAAAATTCAGCACCACATGGGCTCTACCCATCAACCAGAAGAAGACCAAAATCATGGTATTTCAGAAGAAGGGCCACAATAAAGCCTCCACCACCTCACAATTCACACTGAACGGCTCCACACTGGAGAAAACCAACAGCTACACCTACCTGGGGCTGGAGCTCAGCCAATCAGGAAGCTTCAAAGCAGCAATAGAAACCCTGAAAGCAAAAGCCTGCAGAACCTTCTACGCCATCAGAAGACAACTGTACCACCTCAAACCACCGGTGAGGGTCTGGCTGAAGATATTTGACGCTGTCATCTCCCCGATCCTTCTCTATGGCAGTGAGGTTTGGGGCCCAGCCACCTACCCAGACCAGTCACAGTGGGATGCCAGCCCAACAGAGAACTTCCACCTGGAGTTCTGCAAATACCTGCTCCATGTCCATCGCAACACCACCAACATGGCCTGCAGGGCAGAGCTAGGCAGACTCCCCCTATGGCTCACCATACAGAAGAGGGCGCTAGCTTTCCAGGCACACATCCAGGGGAGCGACTCCTACCACCACCAAGCCTGGCTAAGCCACCTGAGCAAACCAGACATTCACCAACCAAACAGCAGCCAACCACCAAACCAAAAACACCAACAGATGATAACCAAGGCCGAAATAAAGGCGACCACAGAGGCAAACAGAGAGCGGTACATTGAAGAATGGAGAAACGAAATAAATAACTCCAAGAAACTCACCAATGTGTACCAATCCCTACAAAGGGACTACACCATGGCCACCTACCTGGAGAGAATACGCCACCCCAAGCACAGACAGACCCTGAGCCGATACAGACTGAGCGCCCACAACCTAGAGATAGAGACGGGGCGATACAGGCAGACGTACAAGCCACGGGAGAAGAGACTGTGCCAGCACTGTGACCAGGGGGTCCTAGAAGACGAGACCCACTTCCTGCTACACTGCACCAAATACTCAGCTGTGAGGGCCGTCTACTACCAAAGACTCTCTGCCCACATCCCAGACTTCATATCTGCAGACGAGAAGAGGAAACTCTACATCCTACTGGGAGAAGAAGAGGCCACTGTGGAGATCGCTGCCCAATACGTGTCCGGCTGTCACCAAACAAGAGGAAGATGAGACTCCATGGACTGTTATATTTATCCCAATACACCCGCCCCACCCACCCCCACCCACCCCCACCTCCCCATATAGCAGTCACCAACGAAGAGAAAGATGAGACTCCATGGACTGTTATAACCGAACCCCCCCCCCCATACCCACCACCCACCCACCCAACCCAACTCCCCCCCCCACCCACCCACTTTACTAGCTTTGGCAATGCCAAATACCTATTCGGACGTGCCAATAAAGCATTTTTTGATTTGATTTGATTTGATTTGATATATAGTCCTAGGAGTCCTGACAGTGTCATACACTATGTATTATAGATATATATAGTCCTAGGAGCCCTGACAGTGTCATACACTATGTGTTATAGATATATATAGTCCTAGGAGCCCTGACAGTGTCATACACTATGTGTTATAGATATATATAGTCCTAGGAGCCCTGACAGTGTCATACACTATGTGTTATAGATATATATAGTCCTAGGAGCCCTGACAGTGTCATACACTATGTATTATAGATATATATAGTCCTAGGAGCCCTGACAGTGTCATACACTATCTATTATAGATATATATATAGTCCTAGGAGTCCTGACAGTGTCATACACTATGTATTATAGATATATATAGTCCTAGGAGCCCTGACAGTGTCATACACTATGTATTATAGATATATATAGTCCTAGGAGTCCTGACAGTGTCATACACTATGTATTATAGATATATATAGTCCTAGGAGCCCTGACAGTGTCATACACTATGTATTATAGATATATATGGCCCTAGGAGCCCTGACAGTGTCATACACTATGTATTATAGATATATAGTCCTAGGAGTCCTGACAGTGTCATACACTATGTATTATAGATATATATAGTCCTAGGAGCCCTGACAGTGTCATACAATATGTATTATATATATATATAGCCCTAGGAGTCCTGACAGTGTCATACACTATGTATTATAGATATATATAGTCCTAGGAGCCCTGACAGTGTCATACACTATGTATTATAGATATATATAGTCCTAGGAGCCCTGACAGTGTCACACACTATGTGTTATAGATATATATAGTCCTAGGAGTCCTGACAGTGTCATACAATATGTATTATAGATATATATAGCCCTAGGAGCCCTGACAGTGTCATATACTATGTATTATAGATATATAGTCCTAGGAGTCCTGACAGTGTCATACAATATGTATTATAGATATATATAGTCCTAGGAGCCCTGACAGTGTCATACACTATGTATTATAGATATATATAGTCCTAGGAGTCCTGTCAGTGTCATACACTATGTATTATAGATAAATATAGTCCTAGGAGTCCTGACAGTGTCATACACAATGTATTATAGATATATATAGTCCTAGGAGCCCTGACAGTGTCATACACTATGTATTATAGATATATATAGTCCTAGGAGCCCTGACAGTGTCATACACTATGTATTATAAATATATATAGTCCTAGGAGCCCTGACAGTGTCATACACTATGTATTATAGATATATATAGCCCTAGGAGCCCTGACAGTGTCATACACTATGTATTATAGATATATAGTCCTAGGAGTCCTGACAGTGTCATACAATATGTATTATAGATATATATAGCCCTAGGAGCCCTGACAGTGTCATACACTATGTATTATAGATATATATAGTCCTAGGAGCCCTGACAGTGTCATACACTATGTATTATAGATATATATAGTCCTAGGAGTCCTGACAGTGTCATACACTATGTATTATAGATATATATAGTCCTAGGAGTCCTGACAGTGTCATACACTATGTATATATATATATATATATATATATATATATATATATATATATATATATATATATAGTCCTAGGAGCCCTGACAGTGTCATACACTATGTATTATAGATATATATATAGCCCTAGGAGCCCTGACAGTGTCATACACTATGTATTATAGATATATAGTCCTAGGAGTCCTGACAGTGTCATACAATATGTATTATAGATATATATAGCCCTAGGAGCCCTGACAGTGTCATACACTATGTATTATAGATATATATAGTCTTAGGAGCCCTGACAGTGTCATACACTATGTATTATAGATATATATATATATATATAGTCCTAGGAGTCCTGACAGTGTCATACACTATGTATTATAGATATATATAGTCCTAGGAGCCCTGACAGTGTCATACACTATGTATTATAGATATATATAGTCCTAGGAGCCCTGACAGTGTCATACACTATGTATTATAGATATATATAGTCCTATGAGCCCTGACAGTGTCATACACTATGTATTATAGATATAGATAGTCCTAGGAGTCCTGACAGTGTCATACACTATGTATTATAGATATATATAGTCCTAGGAGCCCTGACAGTGTCATACACTATGTATTATAGATAGATATATAGTCCTAGGAGCCCTGACAGTGTCAAACACTATGTATTATACATATATATAGTACTAGGAGCCCTGACAGTGTCATACACTATGTATTATAGATATATATAGTCCTAGGAGCCCTGACAGTGTCATACACTATGTATTATAGATATATATATATAGTCCTAGGAGCCCTGACAGTGTCATACACTATGTATTATAGATATATATATATAGTCCTAGGAGCCCTGACAGTGTCATACACTATGTATTATAGATATATATATAGTCCTAGGAGCCCTGACAGTGTCATACACTATGTATTATAGATATATATAGTCCTAGGAGCCCTGACAGTGTCATACACTATGTATTATAGATATATATAGTCCTATGAGCCCTGACAGTGTCATACACTATGTATTATAGATATATATATAGTCCTAGGAGCCCTGACAGTGTCATACACTATGTATTATAGATATATATAGTCCTAGGAGCCCTGACAGTGTCATACACTATGTATTATAGATATATATATATATATATAGTCCTAGGAGTCCTGACAGTGTCATACACTATGTATTATAGATATATATAGTCCTAGGAGCCCTGACAGTGTCATACACTATGTATTATAGATATATATATATAGTCCTGGGAGCCCTGACAGTGTCATACACTATGTATTATAGATATATATAGTCCTAGGAGCCCTGACAGTGTCATACACTATGTATTATAGATATATGCTCGGAGACCCAGGGGAGGATAAAAACATAAAAAACACTGTACTTACCTCTTGCGGTTCCCGTGCACTCCACACTGATTTCAGATGTCTTCAATGTAGGTACAATCGTCACGTGTGCCAGGTTGGCGTCGCAGCACATAGTGTCATTAGTCTGTCCCATGTGACGTCTGAGACATTTCCAAACCGTCCTACAGACTACTGGAACGCAGGAGAGGTAAGTAGCAATGGTTCTTATGTTTCTCATTTCCCCCAAGTATAATGATAGCGGTGTTTGTTGGGGTTCTCGGGGGCTCACGGCTTCTCTTACCAATCTCCATTCCTGCTCGAGGACATGAAAGGTTATCTGTCACGGGATGGTTAGAGTCTATACTATAGGCAATGTGTAATATATATTTCATGTGGAATGTATTCTCTAACCTGTTATATACATCAATGTGTAGTTGGCTGATTAGGGTCTAGTGTGTTAGCACATTGTATGCAAATCCCTCTAACTAGTGAGGACCAGTGAGGACAATGGGTGGAGATAATCTGATTGTGTCTCCAAGAAGATGTTGGATGGTGCATTGTCCATAGTAGACAGGGAGTCTGCTCTCCTTGGTATAGGTGAGGGGGGAAGGATCTGTGACTCAGCCCTTCCCCCCCACAGATATAGGTGTAACAGTCTTAGTATATAGTATATAGCTAGCAGTTAGTATGTGTTAGCCGGCCTGTGCACAGCTCTGCAGAGAGCCAGGATTTAGTTACAGGACCAAGGAACCAAAGTTATCATTGGATTGTGACTTCTGTGGACTTATTGTTATTACGGTTGATGTGACCGCCGCCGGCTACTAACTTTGTGGATTACAATAAATTGCTGTTGACTCCCGACCTCTTGCGTCCGTGTTGATTCAAGATATCCTCCGGAGGAAGACGTATACCTTTGCTCCGTGACAACTGGTTGGCAGCGGTGGGATCAACAGCGGACAGCGAGATGGACTACAGCAGCCCAGCGATTAATGGAGCCACAACCTCAGAATACAGGAACTGGACTATGGCAAGTCTACAAGTAAGGGCCCGGGAACTAAACCTGAGTTACCAGGGAAGAACGAAAGAGCAACTGATCGAGGCACTGGAGGAGATGACCCTGCAAAGCGACCATGAGGAGGGCTGCCCCCAGGAGACTGGAGAGATACAGGAGTGGCAGGTACAGACCCAAAAGAGCAGATGGGTTGTTTTGTATGAGGAGGAATTGGCAGTGCTGGGGCTAGGAGCAACTGCAGAGCAAAGGAGTAGAGCATTACAGAGGGCTCAGGAAACGGAGAAGGAGGAACAGAGAATGGCGCATGAAAAGGAAAGAATGGCGCAATGCGAATGGCTGAGATAACTACGCGGAATTATAATCAAACGTCGACCCCCAGCCCAACAGTGAGAGAACCACCATATGTCTCCCATAAACACTTCAAGACCTTTGATGAAGCGGCTGGGGATGTTGATGGATATTTTCAGGACTTCGAACACCAGTGCCGCCTGATGGAAGTCCCAGAGAAGGATTGGGTCCGGTATCTGGTGGGGCACCTACGAGATGGGGCTGCGGAAGCTCTCAGAGCCATGGACCCTAGTGATCAGCGGGACTATGAGGCCATTAAAAGAGCGGTGCAGAAGTATTATGCAGTCACTCCAGAGACCTACCGAGTTCAGTTCCGCTCTTTGTCTTACAATGGGGGAAGCTCCTTCCACATGTTCGCCCACAAGTTGAAGCAAGCATGCAAGCGCTGGCTAGAAGGAGAGGAGGCTGTCACAGTCGATAAGATCCTCCAAGTCATACTTAAGGAACAGTTCTTTTCCCAGTGCCCCGCTGAGATCCGTGAGTGGGTGCTGGAACGGAACCCAGCCACAGTGGAGCAAGCTGCTTCTCTTGCAGATGAGGGCCTGACCATCAAGCCGCAGTGGAAGAGGTTGTTTGCAGAGGAGCGGAAAACTACCACAGTCCGCCAGATACCCTTCAGCCAGCCCCCCACCTTTCGTGTCCAGCCTCAGGATTACAATTCCCCCTCTACCCCTGCCCCAGCCCATTGGCCTCCAGCTATGAACAACCCTGTCCCTAGACAACGACCCACTGGAAGAATGCTAGAGCGCAGATGTTTTGGGTGCGGGCGGCCTGGACATTTGCAAGCTAGTTGCCCTGCTAACATGGGGGCACAGGCCACCGTGGCATCCCGGCCTATTCACTACCTGGGAACCACCCCTAGGACAGAAAGTTTGGCCCCATTTCCAGATGACTCCATGAATGACCCATCTGTTCCACCTCCAGGGGTCTATGGGATTCAGCCTTCCGCCACACATCCCGCAAACCTTCAGAGGAAGCACTTGCAGGAGGTCCTACTGGATGGCCGAACAGTTGTTGGATTCCGGGACTCGGGAGCTTTCCTAACGGTAGCGGACCCCCGAGTTGTGCGACCCGAGGCCCTAGAGGAGGGCCCTGGCATTTCTATCAAGTTGGCAGGGGGTACTCGGAAACGTATTCCTAAAGCTACCGTGGAACTCGACTATGGTTATGGACCAAAACGATGCACAATTGGTGTGATGAGCGGGCTGCCGGCCGATGTTCTGTTAGGCAACGATGTTGGAAATCTACAGTGCCACTTTGTGGGAGCAGTGACCCGAAGCTAAGCTCAGGGAGAAGCCAACATGGATCGACCGGATTTTCTGCCAGATGCCAGCCCTTCAACCCTACAACTTTACCATTCAGTACCGCCGAGGGAACCAACACCAGAACGCAGATGGGTTATCCCGGCAGGAGGACATATGAGCTATAGAGACTGATGTGCATTCCCCAATTTACCTGTGTAGGCCAATTGTGTCATGCACATGTTTTGAGAGGGGGAGGGGTTGTCACGGGATGGTTAGAGTCTATACTATAGGCCATGTGTAATATATATTTCATGTGGAATGTATTCTCTAACCTGTTATATACATCAGTGTGTAGTTGGCTGATTCGGGTCTAGTGTGTTAGCACATTGTATGCAAATACCTCTAACTAGTGAGGACAATGGGTGGAGATAATCTGATCAGTGTCTCCAAGAAGATGTTGGATGGTGCATTGTCCATAGTAGACAGGGAGTCTGCTCTCCTTGGTATAGGTGAGGGGGGAAGGATCTGTGACTCAGCCCTTCCCCCCCACAGATATAGGTGTAACAGTCTTAGTATATAGTATATAGCTAGCAGTTAGTATGTGTTAGCCGGCCTGTGCACAGCTCTGCAGAGAGCCAGGATTTAGTTACAGGACCAAGGAACCAAAGCTATCATTGGATTGTGACTTCTGTGGACTTATTGTTATTACGGTTGATGTGACCGCCGCCGGCTACTAACTTTGTGGATTACAATAAATTGCTGTTGTCTCCCGACCTCTTGCGTCCGTGTTGATTCAAAAGACCATCCGGAGGAAGACGTATACCTTTGCTCCGTGACATTATCTTTAAACCATGGGGTATCTGGAGGGGTCAAGTCTGCTACTAGTTGCCCCCAGTTTAATGTCCCTCTCTATTTGCCCCGTTTAAACTGGGACACCAACAGTGAGACATCATAGTGCGGGGCAATTGGAGGGGAACATTATAATGTGGAGGCATATAATATTAGGGTGACTGTAGAGGCATTATACTGTGTGGGGGTACAAAGGAAAATGGGTGAGAATGGGCGGAGCCACCGTAGAAGTGGGCGGGGCTAAGTTTAAAGTGGTGTATCGTGTGCCGCACGTTTTGTCTCTCTTTCTGTCCTTTGATATTTGGTGGTATGCTAATGTCCCGGGTCCTGCGGCAGCCGCTACCCCGGTGCTTATGCCATTGGTTCCTACTCTGTTGGGTGCCACAAGATGACCACTAGAACTGTAGAACAAATCCCAGTGAGGGAACAACACAGCACCCCTGCTGACAAGCTAAGCTCACAGGCTCAGGGCCACAGTACCCTACTGGCATCGGATCACTGCACTGTGTGAACAGAGCTCAGAAAGTTCTATGGAGATGTACAATTATGGCAGTCCTCCATAGTGATGGGCAGGGGCGTAGCTATAGGGGGGTAGAGGTGGTAGTCGCTACCAAGTCCTGGAGACTCAGGGGGCCCAAAAAACTGGTCTCAACAAGAGAAGACACCAATCTTATAGATAGCGCATGGTAAGTGGGGCTTCATATTCCGCCTCCAGGGTTGAGGATGGTCCTTCATAGTGACATTGTCTCAGGAGTCCATGTGTTATGTTGGGAGGAGGGGTCCTACGGTGACGGTCCCTGTCATGTCTGTATTGGTCCTCAATGTCCGCTCTTCTGGTGATTTGGGCTCTTTGTTACTAGTTATAAAGGGTTATCGGCTACCGGAGATGACACTTTGGGCTCCGTCACCACCTCTTATAGTAGTCACCTCGCCTGCAGGGAACCAGGAGACCACCGCAACGTAACCCTGTGATCCTCATGGGCAATGAGATGGTCAGGTGTCATGGCCATCACGTTCCGCTATTCAGCGCCCACCGTAGACTGCGGGGATTTGCCCAACGTGTCTGGAGAGTCAGAGATGGCCGGGCGGTCCTCTAGTAAGGACACGGTGTTATCGCAGAGGAGCGCGGCTACAATGGCCGCCGGCTGATGTTCCACCACATATCGCTGTGTGCGCACATTGGCTGACTAAGCCGCTGGGAAGAGACTTGACATATAAATCAGATGTGAGGAAAGTTTTTACAATGGTCGCAGCTTGTTCGTGGCGAGATACGGTCGGCTGATGAAAGGAGAGAGAAATGTTTCATTTCCTGTGTCAAACAGCGCGAACAATATCAGGCGAGAAAACCTGGCCCCGAGATCCCAGATACAGGCTCCGCGCCGCCATAACCCTCTTCATTTCCTGACAACAAAAAAACTCGACTCTCCGGGGGCAGCGGCGGCGGCGTCTCCTCGGGTGGAATGATAATCACAGCATCAGTTATTACGGCAGGATCCGGGGGGAGACAACTCCGCACACTTTTGTGTCACGCGTCTCTCTGGGCTGAGATTTGCATTTTAATGGAAGGCGCTCATAGACTCTGGCGGAGCCACAAGTGGCATCATTAACGTGGGCGAGCGGGATTACTGCAGATAATATAATAAGCGGCGGATTAGGCGCCGGCTGCTGCCCGCTGATAATTTGTAAGCCAGAGATGTTGTACTTGAGTGGAGAAGATGAAATTTACAGGTTTCGCTGTCATCCTGCGAGTCAATTACTCCGTCCTCTCAAGCTTTCAATTTCCTTTATAAATAAAATAAATAGGATATTGAGCCGCTCGCCGACCGCGCTCCGCGCTCCACGCTCCCTGCAAGAATGACACATTCTCAGCCAAAAAATAAGCGCACTCATTCGCCTCCGTAAACAAAGTATAAACTGTGAGTCTATGGCGGCGCCGCCAAATCTCTGCGCATTGTCCCCCGCTGTCATCCCCGCGCCCAATGCTCCACTGTAGCTACAATCCAATAGAGGGTTTGATTCCCTCAGGACGCGGCGCTCGCGGCTTATTTACTAAGCAAACAAGGAATAATTCTATATTCTATGCCTGTGTATGGAGGCGGCCGCGCGAGAGAGCCGCGAGAGCGCGCACAAGACAGCGAGACCGTCAGTATAGTACGAGGAAACATATACAGCGACAGCCTAGAGAGCGCTGGATATAGATAGATAGATAGATAGATAGATAGATAGATAGGAGATAGATAGATAGATAGATAGATAGATAGATAGATAGATAGATAGGAGATAGATAGATAGATAGGAGATAGATAGATAGATAGATAGATAGATAGATAGGAGATAGATAGATAGATAGATAGATAGGAGATAGATGGATAGATAGATAGATAGATAGATAGATAGATAGATAGGAGATAGATAGATAGATAGATAGATAGATAGATAGATAGGAGATAGATAGATGATAGATAGATAGATAGATAGATAGATAGATAGATAGATAGATAGATAGGAGATAGATAGATAGATAGATAGATAGATAGATAGGAGATAGATAGGAGATAGATAGATAGATAGATAGATAGATAGATAGATAGATAGATAGATAGATAGGAGATAGATGGATAGATAGATAGATAGATAGATAGATAGATAGATAGATAGGAGATAGATAGATAGATAGATAGATAGATAGATAGATAGATAGGAGATAGATAGATGATAGATAGATAGATAGATAGATAGATAGATAGATAGATAGATAGGAGATAGATAGATAGATAGATAGATAGATAGGACATAGATAGGAGATAGATAGATAGATAGATAGATAGATAGATAGATAGGAGATAGATGGATAGATAGATAGATAGATAGATAGATAGGAGATAGATAGATAGATAGGAGATAGATAGATAGATAGATAGATAGATAGATAGATAGATAGGAGATAGATAGATAGATAGGAGATAGATGGATAGATAGATAGATAGATAGATAGATAGATAGATAGGAGATAGATAGATAGATAGATAGATAGGAGATAGATAGATAGATAGATAGATAGATAGATAGAAAGATAGATAGATAGATAGGAGATAGATAGATAGATAGATAGATAGATAGATAGAAAGATAGATAGATAGATAGGAGATAGATAGATAGATAGGAGATAGATGGATAGATAGATAGGAGATAGATAGATAATAGATAGATAGATAGATAGATAGATAGATAGATAGGAGATAGATAGATAGATAGATAGATAGATAGATAGATAGGAGATAGATAGATAGATAGATAGATAGAAAGATAGATAGATAGATAGGAGATAGATAGATAGATAGATAGATAGATAGATAGAAAGATAGATAGATAGATAGATAGATAGATAGGAGATAGATAGATAGATAGGAGATAGATGGATAGATAGATAGGAGATAGATAGATAATAGATAGATAGATAGATAGATAGATAGATAGATAGATAGATAGATAGGAGATAGATAGATAGATAGATAGATAGGAGATAGATAGGAGATAGATAGATAGATAGATAGATAGATAGATAGATAGGAGATAGATGGATAGATAGATAGATAGATAGATAGATAGATAGATAGATAGGAGATAGATAGATAGATAGATAGATAGATAGATAGGAGATAGATAGATAGATAGATAGATAGGAGATAGATGGATAGATAGATAGATAGATAGATAGATAGATAGATAGATAGGAGATAGATAGATAGATAGATAGATAGATAGATAGATAGATAGGAGATAGATGGATAGATAGATAGATAGATAGATAGATAGATAGATAGATAGGAGATAGATAGATAGATAGATAGGAGATAGATAGATAGATAGATAGATAGAAAGATAGATAGATAGGAGATAGATAGATAGATAGATAGATAGATAGATAGAAAGATAGATAGATAGATAGATAGATAGATAGGAGATAGATAGATAGATAGATAGATAGATAGATAGATAGGAGATAGATGGATAGATAGATAGGAGATAGATAGATAATAGATAGATAGATAGATAGATAGATAGATAGATAGATAGGAGATAGATAGATAGATAGATAGATAGATAGATAGGAGATAGATAGATAGATAGATAGATAGATAGATAGGAGATAGATAGATAGGAGATAGATAGATAATAGATAGATAGATAGATAGATAGATAGATAGATAGGAGATAGATAGATAATAGATAGATAGATAGATAGATAGATAGATAGATAGATAGATAGGAGATAGATAGATAGATAGATAGATAGATAGATAGGAGATAGATAGATAGATAGATAGATAGATAGATAGATAGGACATAGATAGATAGATAGATAGATAGATAGATAGATAGGAGATAGATAGATAGATAGATAGATAGATAGATAGGAGATAGATAGATAGATAGGAGATAGATAGATAGATAGATAGATAGATAGATAGATAGATAGATAGATAGATAGGAGATAGATAGATAGATAGATAGGAGATAGATAGGAGATAGATAGATAGATAGATAGATAGATAGATAGATAGATAGATAGGAGATAGATGGATAGATAGATAGATAGATAGATAGATAGGAGATAGATAGATAGATAGATAGATAGATAGATAGATAGGAGATAGATAGATAGATAGATAGATAGATAGGAGATAGATGGATAGATAGATAGATAGATAGATAGATAGGAGATAGATAGATAGATAGATAGATAGATAGATAGATAGGAGATAGATGGATAGATAGATAGATAGATAGATAGATAGGAGATAGATAGATAGATAGATAGGAGATAGATAGATAGATAGATAGATAGATAGATAGATAGATAGAAAGATAGATAGATAGGAGATAGATAGATAGATAGATAGATAGATAGAAAGATAGATAGATAGATAGATAGATAGATAGGAGATAGATAGATAGATAGATAGATAGATAGGAGATAGATGGATAGATAGATAGGAGATAGATAGATAATAGATAGATAGATAGATAGATAGATAGATAGATAGGAGATAGATAGATAGATAGATAGATAGATAGATAGGAGATAGATAGATAGATAGATAGATAGATAGATAGGAGATAGATAGATAGGAGATAGATAGATAATAGATAGATAGATAGATAGATAGATAGATAGATAGATAGATAGGAGATAGATAGATAATAGATAGATAGATAGATAGATAGATAGATAGGAGATAGATAGATAGATAGATAGATAGATAGATAGATAGATAGGAGATAGATAGATAGATAGATAGATAGATAGGACATAGATAGATAGATAGATAGATAGATAGATAGATAGATAGATAGGAGATAGATAGATAGATAGATAGATAGATAGATAGGAGATAGATAGATAGATAGGAGATAGATAGATAGATAGATAGATAGATAGATAGGAGATAGATAGATAGATAGATAGATAGATAGATAGATAGGAGATAGATAGATAGATAGATAGATAGATAGGAGATAGATAGATAGATAGGAGATAGATAGATAGATAGATAGATAGATAGATAGATAGATAGATAGGAGATAGATAGATAGATAGATAGATAGATAGATAGGAGATAGATAGATAGATAGATAGGAGATAGATAGATAGATAGATAGATAGATAGGAGATAGATAGATAGATAGATAGATAGATAGATAGATAGATAGATAGATAGGACATAGATAGATAGATAGATAGATAGATAGGAGATAGATAGATAGATAGATAGATAGGAGATAGATAGATAGATAGATAGATAGATAGGAGATAGATAGATAGATAGATAGATAGATAGATAGATAGATAGGAGATAGATAGATAGATAGATAGGAGATAGATAGATAGATAGATAGATAGATAGATAGATAGATAGGACATAGATAGATAGATAGACCTATATATACAGTCTATAGAGAGAGCGCAGTATAGAGACCTATATATACAGTCTATAGAGAGAGCGCAGTATAGAGACCTATATATACAGTCTATAGAGAGAGCGCAGTATAGAGACCTATATATACAGTCTATAGAGAGAGCGCAGTATAGAGACCTATATATACAGTCTATAGAGAGAGCGCAGTATAGAGACCTATATATACAGTCTATAGAGAGAGCGCAGTATAGAGACCTATATATACAGTCTATAGAGAGAGCGCAGTATAGAGACCTATATATACAGTCTATAGAGAGAGCGCAGTATAGAGACCTATATATACAGTCTATAGAGAGAGCGCAGTATAGAGACCTATATATACAGTCTATAGAGAGAGCGCAGTATAGAGACCTATATATACAGTCTATAGAGAGAGCGCAGTATAGAGACCTATATATACAGTCTATAGAGAGAGCGCAGTATAGAGACCTATATATACAGTCTATAGAGAGAGCGCAGTATAGAGACCTATATATACAGTCTATAGAGAGAGCGCAGTATAGAGACATATATATACAGTCTATAGAGAGAGCGCAGTATAGAAACCTATATATACAGTCTATAGAGAGAGCGCAGTATAGAGACCTATATATACAGTCTATAGAGAGAGCGCAGTATAGAGACCTATATATACAGTCTATAGAGAGAGCGCAGTATAGAGACCTATATATACAGTCTATAGAGAGAGCGCAGTATAGAGACCTATATATACAGTCTATAGAGAGAGCGCAGTATAGAGACCTATATATACAGTCTATAGAGAGAGCGCAGTATAGAGACCTATATATACAGTCTATAGAGAGAGCGCAGTATAGAGACCTATATATACAGTCTATAGAGAGAGCGCAGTATAGAGACCTATATATACAGTCTATAGAGAGAGCGCAGTATAGAGACCTATATATACAGTCTATAGAGAGAGCGCAGTATAGAGACCTATATATACAGTCTATAGAGAGAGCACAGTATAGAGACCTATATATACAGTCTATAGAGAGAGCGCAGTATAGAGACCTATATATACAGTCTATAGAGAGAGCACAGTATAGAGACGTATATCTGCAGTCTATAGAGAGAGCACAGTATAGAGACCTATATATACAGTCTATAGAGAGAGCACAGTATAGAGACATATATATACAGTCTATAGAGAGAGCGCAGTATAGAGACCTATATATACAGTCTATAGAGAGAGCGCAGTATAGAGACCTATATATACAGTCTATAGAGAGAGCGCAGTATAGAGACCTATATATACAGTCTATAGAGAGAGCACAGTATAGAGACCTATATATATAGTGTTTAGAGAGAGCACAGTATAGAGACCTATATATACAGTCTATAGAGAGAGCGCAGTATAGAGACGTATATCTGCAGTCTATAGAGAGAGCACAGTATAGAGACGTATATCTGCAGTCTATAGAGAGAGCACAGTATAGAGACCTATATATACAGTCTATAGAGAGAGCACAGTATAGAGACATATATATACAGTCTATAGAGAGAGCGCAGTATAGAGACCTATATATACAGTCTATAGAGAGAGCACAGTATAGAGACCTATATATACAGTCTATAGAGAGAGCACAGTATAGAGACCTATATATACAGTCTATAGAGAGAGCGCAGTATAGAGACCTATATATACAGTCTATAGAGAGAGCGCAGTATAGAGACCTATATATACAGTCTATAGAGAGAGCGCAGTATAGAGACCTATATATACAGTCTATAGAGAGAGCACAGTATAGAGACCTATATATACAGTCTATAGAGAGAGCGCAGTATAGAGACCTATATATACAGTCTATAGAGAGAGCAGCCTTCTTTATCCTACAGGGGGCGCAGTGGGGTGGACACTATGACAGGGGTGTAGGCCGGGGTAGAGGCCACTATGGGGGGGCCCAGCCTGAGTCAGTGACTCTATGTGTTAGCACAATGGTCACATGAGCGCTCGCTAGCACTACCAGCCTGACGGCCATACCCAGAGGCTTCGCTGCGCGTTTCGCTTTGTACATTCGGCCACTGACTCTCGGTCTGGCCAATCACAGCAGCAGCATTATTATTCTTAGGACCTCGCAGGGACTGACGTCACGGTCCCTAGAGCGTTGGAGGGCTGTGGCTGCCACGTGTTGTCAGGCCTCAGTGCCAGCCTCATAAATCCTGAGACAATGCGCGCTGCGGGGCGCCGGGGCACTTCATTACTTTCTCGTTCCTTGGCTCCGTCTATAGGCCTGTGTTCCTGGCTTCTTATTTCTACAGTCGACGCCTCGGTGATCCTACGTGCCAGGTAGCGAGCGCTGTGCACAATGACATGGTGGATGGGTGACCTTCTGGAGCTGCTCCATCCTCGGCGCGGCCGTGCGCTCCGCCATCCTGGGAGCTGCGCACTCCTCTGCACCGCACACAAAACAATGAGGAGCAGATTATAATTTATGAGCTGACACAAAGCAAAACAAAACTTGTCTCAAATCGAGGAAGAGAAGAGCGGAGCACAGCAGGTATACAGTGATCGCTCACCGCACAGACAACAGCGCCCCCGGACGGGGTGGTCGCACAAGATATTGCAGGCTGATTTATAAGGCGGAATCAACAAAATACCTTCCTTACATTTCAATGGGAGTCAAAAACAGAGACAGGAAAAAACAACACAATGAAAACTCTTCAGTAGGAACCAACGGAAACCAGAAAACACGCAACAAAAACCGCAGCAGGAAAAAAATCCAAAGATAGTTTCCTAATTCCTGGAAAAAAAAATTTCGACCTACAAAAAAACTAAGTGTGAACATCGCCTTATACTGAGCAGGTTTTCAGTGGAATGGTAAATGATATATAGTAAACTTTAATAATCTTCCATACAAATAGAAGCTTCATTTCTTCTACATTCCATCTACCCTGCCCCCGTCTGTAAATGCTGTTCCTATTTTTATGGAAGATTATTAAAGTTTGGTGAATTTTACTACTGGCTGGTGAGTGCCCTGATTTTTTCTATTTTTTTGCACTATATTGGACTATTTTTTTTAACAGTGAGCACCACCTGAATGCCAGATCATCTAGTTTGAGATGCAGTGATTTGGTGTATGTTCACACCCACAGAACGGTGCCGCTGCTTTTGAACTTTTTTGCACTAAATGATATATAGCCCAACCGCCACCCCTACTGGACCCCTCCTCAATGTCACACTGGGTTGCTGGACCGCACAGGTATCACATCCAGCAATGTTTAACGTGACTTTCAGAAGAGTGATATTATATACAGTGCACAGTACAGGGGGCATTCTAGTGTATTATATACAGTGCACAGTACAGGGGCATTCTAGTGTATTATATACAGTGCACAGTACAGGGGGCATTCTAGTGTATTATATACAGTGCACAGTACAGGGGGCATTCTAGTGTATTATATACAGAGCACAGTACAGGGAGCATTCTAGTGTATTATATACAGTGTACAGTACAGGGGGCATTCTAGTGTATTATATACAGTGCACAGTACAGGGGCATTCTAGTGTATTATATACAGTGCACAGTACAGGAGCATTCTAGTGTATTATATACAGTGCACAGTACAGGGAGCATTCTAGTGTATTATATACAGTGCACAGTACAGGAGCATTCTAGTGTATTATATACAGTGCACAGTACAGGAGCATTCTAGTGTATTATATACAGTGCACAGTACAGGGGCATTCTAGTGTATTATATACAGTGCACAGTACAGGGGGCATTCTAGTGTATTATATACAGTGCACAGTACAGGGGGCATTCTAGTGTATTATATACAGTGCACAGTACAGGGAGCATTCTAGTGTATTATATACAGTGCACAGTACAGGGGCATTCTAGAGTATTATATACAGTGCACAGTACAGGGGCATTCTAGTGTATTATATACAGAGCACAGTACAGGGAACATTCTAGTGTATTATATGCAGTGCACAGTACAGGAGCATTCTAGTGTATTATATACAGTGCACAGTACAGGGAGCATTCTAGTGTATTATATACAGTGCACAGTACAGGAGCATTCTAGTGTATTATATACAGTGCACAGTACAGGGGCATTCTAGTGTATTATATACAGTGCACAGTACAGGGAGCATTCTAGTGTATTATATGCAGTGCACAGTACAGGAGCATTCTAGTGTATTATATACAGTGCACAGTACAGGGAGCATTCTAGTGTATTATATGCAGTGCACAGTACAGGGGCATTCTAGTGTATTATATACAGTGCACAGTACAGGGGGCATTCTAGTGTATTATATACAGTGCACAGTACAGGGGGCATTCTAGTGTATTATATACAGTGCACAGTACAGGGAGCATTCTAGTGTATTATATACAGTGCACAGTACAGGGGGCATTCTAGTGTATTATATACATTGCACAGTACAGGGGCATTCTAGTGTATTATATACTGTGTACAGTACAGGGGGCATTCTAGTGTATTATATACAGTGCACAGTACAGGAGCATTCTAGTGTATTATATACAGTGCACAGTACAGGGGCATTCTAGTGTATTATATACAGAGCACAGTACAGGGAACATTCTAGTGTATTATATGCAGTGCACAGTACAGGAGCATTCTAGTGTATTATATACAGTGCACAGTACAGGGAGCATTCTAGTGTATTATATACAGTGCACAGTACAGGAGCATTCTAGTGTATTATATACAGTGCACAGTACAGGGAACATTCTAGTGTATTATATACAGTGCACAGTACAGGGAGCATTCTAGTGTATTATATACAGTGCACAGTACAGGGGCATTCTAGTGTATTATATACAGTGCACAGTACAGGAGCATTCTAGTGTATTATATACAGAGCACAGTACAGGGGGCATTCTAGTGTATTATATACATTGCACAGTACAGGGGCATTCTAGTGTATTATATACTGTGTACAGTACAGGGGGCATTCTAGTGTATTATATACAGTGCACAGTACAGGAGCATTCTAGTGTATTATATACAGTGCACAGTACAGGGGCATTCTAGTGTATTATATACAGAGCACAGTACAGGGAACATTCTAGTGTATTATATGCAGTGCACAGTACAGGAGCATTCTAGTGTATTATATACAGTGCACAGTACAGGGAGCATTCTAGTGTATTATATACAGTGCACAGTACAGGAGCATTCTAGTGTATTATATACAGTGCACAGTACAGGGAACATTCTAGTGTATTATATACAGTGCACAGTACAGGGAGCATTCTAGTGTATTATATACAGTGCACAGTACAGGGGGCATTCTAGTGTATTATATACAGTGCACAGTACAGGGAGCATTCTAGTGTATTATATACAGTGCACAGTACAAGGAGCATTCTAGTGTATTATATACAGTGCACAGTACAGGGAGCATTCTAGTGTATTATATACAGTGCACAGTACAGGGAGCATTCTAGTGTATTATATACAGTGCACAGTACAGGGAGCATTCTAGTGTATTATATACAGTGCACAGTACAGGGAGCATTCTAGTGTATTATATACAGTGCACAGTACAGGGAGCATTCTAGTGTATTATATACAGTGCACAGTACAGGGAGCATTCTAGTGTATTATATACAGTGCACAGTACAGGGGCATTCTAGTGTAATATATACAGTGCACAGTACAGGGAGCATTCTAGTGTATTATATACAGTGCACAGTACAGGAGCATTCTAGTGTATTATATGCAGTGCACAGTACAGGGGGCATTCTAGTGTATTATATGCAGTGCGCAGTACAGGAGCATTCTAGTGTATTATATACAGAGCACAGTACAGGGAGCATTCTAGTGTATTATATACAGTGCACAGTACAGGAGGCATTCTAGTGTATTATATACAGTGCACAGTACAGGGAGCATTCTAGTGTATTATATACATTGCACAGTACAGGGAGCATTCTAGTGTATTATATACAGTGCACAGTACAGGAGGCATTCTAGTGTATTATATACAGTGCACAGTACAGGGGCATTCTAGTGTATTATATACAGTGCACAGTACAGGGGGCATTCTAGTGTATTATATACAGTGCACAGTACAGGGAGCATTCTAGTGTATTATATACAGTGCACAGTACAGGGGGCATTCTAGTGTATTATATACAGTGCACAGTACAGGGGGCATTCTAGTGTATTATATACAGTGCACAGTACAGGAGGCATTCTAGTGCATTATATACAGTGCACAGTACAGGGAGCATTCTAGTGTATTATATACAGTGCACAGTACAGGAGGCATTCTAGTGTATTATATACAGTGCACAGTACAGGGGCATTCTAGTGTATTATATACAGTGCACAGTACAGGGGGCATTCTAGTGTATTATATACAGTGCACAGTACAGGGAGCATTCTAGTGTATTATATACAGTGCACAGTACAGGAGGCATTCTAGTGTATTATATACAGTGCACAGTACAGGGGCATTCTAGTGTATTATATACAGTGCACAGTACAGGGGGCATTCTAGTGTATTATATACAGTGCACAGTACAGGGGCATTCTAGTGTATTATATACAGTGCACAGTACAGGAGCATTCTAGTGTATTATATACAGAGCACAGTACAGGGGGCATTCTAGTGTATTATATACAGTGCACAGTACAGGGGCATTCTAGTGTATTATATACAGTGCACAGTACAGGAGCATTCTAGTGTATTATATACAGTGCACAGTACAGGGGCATTCTAGTGTATTATATACAGTGCACAGTACAGGGGGCATTCTAGTGTATTATATACAGAGCACAGTACAGGGAGCATTCTAGTGTATTATATACAGTGCACAGTACAGGGAGCATTCTAGTGTATTATATACAGTGCACAGTACAGGGAGCATTCTAGTGTATTATATACAGTGCACAGTACAGGGAGCATTCTAGTGTATTATATAGAGAGCACAGTACAGGGAGCATTCTAGTCTATTATATACAGTGCACAGTACAGGGGCATTCTAGTGTATTATATACAGTGCACAGTACAGGGAGCATTCTAGTGTATTATATACAGTGCACAGTACAGGGGCATTCTAGTGTATTATATACAGTGCACAGTACAGGGGGCATTCTAGTGTATTATATACAGTGCACAGTACAGGGAGCATTCTAGTGTATTATATACAGAGCACAGTACAGGGGGCATTCTAGTGTATTATATACAGTGCACAGTACAGGGGGCATTCTAGTGTATTATATACAGTGCACAGTACAGGGGCATTCTAGTGTATTATATACAGTGCACAGTACAGGAGCATTCTAGTGTATTATATACAGTGCACAGTACAGGGAGCATTCTAGTGTATTATATACAGTGCACAGTACAGGGAGCATTCTAGTGTATTATATACAGTGCACAGTACAAGGAGCATTCTAGTGTATTATATACAGTGCACAGTACAGGGAGCATTCTAGTGTATTATATACAGAGCACAGTACAGGGAGCATTCTAGTGTATTATATACAGTGCACAGTACAGGGGCATTCTAGTGTATTATATACAGTGCACAGTACAGGGAGCATTCTAGTGTATTATATACAGTGCACAGTACAGGGGCATTCTAGTGTATTATATACAGTGCACAGTACAGGGGGCATTCTAGTGTATTATATACAGTGCACAGTACAGGAACCATTCTAGTGTATTATATACAGAGCACAGTACAGGGGGCATTCTAGTGTATTATATACAGTGCACAGTACAGGGGAATTCTAGTGTATTATATACAGTGCACAGTACAGGAGCATTCTAGTGTATTATATACAGTGCACAGTACAGGGAGCATTCTAGTGTATTATATACAGTGCACAGTACAGGGAGCATTCTAGTGTATTATATACAGTGCACAGTACAAGGAGCATTCTAGTGTATTATATACTGTGCACAGTACAGGGAGCATTCTAGTGTATTATATACAGAGCACAGTACAGGGAGCATTCTAGTGTATTATATACAGTGCACAGTACAGGGGCATTCTAGTGTATTATATACAGTGCACAGTACAGGGAGCATTCTAGTGTATTATATACAGTGCACAGTACAGGGGCATTCTAGTGTATTATATACAGTGCACAGTACAGGGGGCATTCTAGTGTATTATATACAGTGCACAGTACAGGAACCATTCTAGTGTATTATATACAGAGCACAGTACAGGGGCATTCTAGTGTATTATATACAGTGCACAGTACAGGGGCATTCTAGTGTATTATATACAGTGCACAGTACAGGGAGCATTCTAGTGTATTATATACAGTGCACAGTACAGGGGCATTCTAGTGTATTATATACAGTGCACAGTACAGGGGGCATTCTAGCGTATTATATACAGTGCACGGTACAGGGAGCATTCTAGTGTATTATATACAGAGCACAGTACAGGGGGCATTCTAATGTATTATATACAGTGCACAGTACAGGGGGCATTCTAGTGTATTATATACAGTGCACAGTACAGGGGCATTCTAGTGTATTATATACAGTGCACAGTACAGGAGCATTCTAGTGTATTATATACAGTGCACAGTACAGGGAGCATTCTAGTGTATTATATACAGTGCACAGTACAGGGAGCATTCTAGTGTATTATATACAGTGCACAGTACAAGGAGCATTCTAGTGTATTATATACAGTGCACAGTACAGGGAGCATTCTAGTGTATTATATACAGAGCACAGTACAGGGAGCATTCTAGTGTATTATATACAGTGCACAGTACAGGGGCATTCTAGTGTATTATATACAGTGCACAGTACAGGGAGCATTCTAGTGTATTATATACAGAGCACAGTACAGGGGCATTCTAGTGTATTATATACAGTGCACAGTACAGGGGGCATTCTAGCGTATTATATACAGTGCACAGTACAGGGAGCATTCTAGTGTATTATATACAGAGCACAGTACAGGGGGCATTCTAATGTATTATATACAGTGCACAGTACAGGGGGCATTCTAGTGTATTATATACAGTGCACAGTACAGGGGCATTCTAGTGTATTATATACAGTGCACAGTACAGGAGCATTCTAGTGTATTATATACAGTGCACAGTACAGGGAGCATTCTAGTGTATTATATACAGTGCACAGTACAGGGAGCATTCTAGTGTATTATATACAGTGCACAGTACAAGGAGCATTCTAGTGTATTATATACAGTGCACAGTACAGGGAGCATTCTAGTGTATTATATACAGAGCACAGTACAGGGAGCATTCTAGTGTATTATATACAGTGCACAGTACAGGGGCATTCTAGTGTATTATATACAGTGCACAGTACAGGGAGCATTCTAGTGTATTATATACAGTGCACAGTACAGGGGCATTCTAGTGTATTATATACAGAGCACAGTACAGGGGCATTCTAGTGTATTATATACAGAGCACAGTACAGGGGCATTCTAGTGTATTATATACAGAGCACAGTACAGTGGGCATTCTAGTGTATTATATACAGTGCACAGTACAGGGAGCATTCTAGTGTATTATATACAGTGCAGAGTACAGGGGGCATTCTAGTGTATTATATACAGTGCACAGTACAGGGAGCATTCTAGTGTATTATATACAGAGCACAGTACAGGGGGCATTCTAATGTATTATATACAGTGCACAGTACAGGGGCATTCTAGTGTATTATATACAGTGCACAGTACAGAGAGCATTCTAGTGTATTATATACAGTGCACAGTACAGGGGGCATTCTAGTGTATTATATACAGTGCACAGTACAGGGAGCATTCTAGTGTATTATATACATTGCACAGTACAGGGAGCATTCTAGTGTATTATATACAGTGCACAGTACAGGGAGCATTCTAGTGTATTATATACAGTGCACAGTACAGGGGCATTCTAGTGTATTATATACAGTGCACAGTACAGGAGCATTCTAGTGTATTATATACAGTGCACAGTACAGGAGTATTCTAGTGTATTATATACAGTGCACAGTACAGGGGGCATTCTAGTGTATTATATACAGTGCACAGTACAGGAGCATTCTAGTGTATTATATACGGTGCACAGTACAGGGGGCATTCTAGTGTATTATATACGGTGCACAGTACAGGGGGCATTCTAGTGTATTATATACAGTGCACAGTACAGGAGTATTCTAGTGTATTATATACAGTGCACAGTACAGGAGCATTCTAGTGTATTATATACGGTGCACAGTACAGGGAGCATTCTAGTGTATTATATACAGTGCACAGTACAGGGGGCATTCTAGTGTATTATATACAGTGCACAGTACAGGAGTATTCTAGTGTATTATATACAGTGCACAGTACAGGGGGCATTCTAGTGTATTATATACAGTGCACAGTACAGGAGCATTCTAGTGTATTATATACAGTGCACAGTACAGGAGCATTCTAGTGTATTATATACAGTGCACAGTACAGGGAGCATTCTAGTGTATTATATACAGTGCACAGTACAGGGAGCATTCTAGTGTATTATATACAGTGCACAGTACAGGGAGCATTCTAGTGTATTATATACAGAGCACAATACAGGGAGCATTCTAGTGTATTATATACAGTGCACAGTACAGGGGCATTCTAGTGTATTATATACAGTGCACAGTACAGGGAGCATTCTAGTGTATTATATACAGTGCACAATACAGGGGGCATTCTAGTGTATTATATACAGTGCACAGTACAGGAGCATTCTAGTGTATTATATACAGAGCACAGTACAGGGAGCATTCTAGTGTATTATATACAGTGCACAGTACAGGGGGCATTCTAGTGTATTATATACAGTGCACAGTACAGGGAGCATTCTAGTGTATTATATACAGTGCACAGTACAGCGGGCATTCTAGTGTATTATATACAGTGCACAGTACAGGGAGCATTCTAGTGTATTATATACATTGCACAGTACAGGGAGCATTCTAGTGTATTATATACAGTGCACAGTACAGGAGGCATTCTAGTGTATTATATACAGTGCACAGTACAGGGAGCATTCTAGTGTATTATATACATTGCACAGTACAGGGAGCATTCTAGTGTATTATATACAGTGCACAGCACAGGAGGCATTCTAGTGTATTATATACAGTGCACAGTACAGGGGCATTCTAGTGTATTATATACAGTGCACAGTACAGGGGGCATTCTAGTGTATTATATACAGTGCACAGTACAGGGAGCATTCTAGTGTATTATATACAGTGCACAGTACAGGGGGCATTCTAGTGTATTATATACAGTGCACAGTACAGGGGCATTCTAGTGTATTATATACAGTGCACAGTACAGGAGCATTCTAGTGTATTATATACAGAGCACAGTACAGGGGGCATTCTAGTGTATTATATACAGTGCACAGTACAGGGGCATTCTAGTGTATTATATACAGTGCACAGTACAGGAGCATTCTAGTGTATTATATACAGTGCACAGTACAGGGGCATTCTAGTGTATTATATACAGTGCACAGTACAGGGGCATTCTAGTGTATTATATACAGTGCACACTACAGGGGGCATTCTAGTGTATTATATACAGAGCACAGTACAGGGAGCATTCTAGTGTATTATATACAGTGCACAGTACAAGGAGCATTCTAGTGTATTATATACAGTGCACAGTACAGGGAGCATTCTAGTGTATTATATACAGTGCACAGTACAGGGAGCATTCTAGTGTATTATATAGAGAGCACAGTACAGGGAGCATTCTAGTCTATTATATACAGTGCACAGTACAGGGGCATTCTAGTGCATTATATACAGTGCACAGTACAGGGAGCATTCTAGTGTATTATATACAGAGCACAGTACAGGGAGCATTCTAGTGTATTATATACAGTGCACAGTACAGGGAGCATTCTAGTGTATTATATACAGTGCACAGTACAGGGGGCATTCTAGTGTATTATATACAGAGCACAGTACAGGGGGCATTCTAGTGTATTATATACAGAGCACAGTACAGGGGCATTCTAGTGTATTATATACAGTGCACAGTACAGGGAGCATTCTAGTGTATTATATACTGTGCACAGTACAGGGAGCATTCTAGTGTATTATATACAGTGCACAGTACAGGAGCATTCTAGTGTATTATATACAGTGCACAGTACAGGGAGCATTCTAGTGTATTATATACAGTGCACAGTACAGGGGCATTCTAGTGTATTATATACAGTGCACAGTACAGGGGGCATTCTAGTGTATTATATACAGTGCACAGTACAGGGAGCATTCTAGTGTATTATATACAGAGCACAGTACAGGGGGCATTCTAGTGTATTATATACAGTGCACAGTACAGGGGGCATTCTAGTGTATTATATACAGTGCACAGTACAGGGGCATTCTAGTGTATTATATACAGTGCACAGTACAGGAGCATTCTAGTGTATTATATACAGTGCACAGTACAGGGAGCATTCTAGTGTATTATATACAGTGCACAGTACAGGGAGCATTCTAGTGTATTATATACAGTGCACAGTACAAGGAGCATTCTAGTGTATTATATACAGTGCACAGTACAGGGAGCATTCTAGTGTATTATATACAGAGCACAGTACAGGGAGCATTCTAGTGTATTATATACAGTGCACAGTACAGGGGCATTCTAGTGTATTATATACAGTGCACAGTACAGGGAGCATTCTAGTGTATTATATACAGTGCACAGTACAGGGGCATTCTAGTGTATTATATACAGTGCACAGTACAGGGGGCATTCTAGTGTATTATATACAGTGCACAGTACAGGAACCATTCTAGTGTATTATATACAGAGCACAGTACAGGGGGCATTCTAGTGTATTATATACAGTGCACAGTACAGGGGCATTCTAGTGTATTATATACAGTGCACAGTACAGGAGCATTCTAGTGTATTATATACAGTGCACAGTACAGGAGCATTCTAGTGTATTATATACAGTGCACAGTACAGGAGCATTCTAGTGTATTATATACAGTGCACAGTACAGGAGCATTCTAGTGTATTATATACAGAGCACAGTACAGGGGGCATTCTAGTGTATTATATACAGAGCACAGTACAGGAGCATTCTAGTGTATTATATACAGTGCACAGTACAGGAGCATTCTAGTGTATTATATACAGTGCACAGTACAGGGAGCATTCTAGTGTATTATATACAGTGCACAGTACAAGGAGCATTCTAGTGTATTATATACAGTGCACAGTACAAGGAGCATTCTAGTGTATTATATACAGTGCACAGTACAGGGAGCATTCTAGTGTATTATATACAGAGCACAGTACAGGGAGCATTCTAGTGTATTATATACAGTGCACAGTACAGGGGCATTCTAGTGTATTATATACAGTGCACAGTACAGGGAGCATTCTAGTGTATTATATACAGTGCACAGTACAGGGGCATTCTAGTGTATTATATACAGTGCACAGTACAGGGGGCATTCTAGCGTATTATATACAGTGCACAGTACAGGGAGCATTCTAGTGTATTATATACAGAGCACAGTACAGGGGGCATTCTAATGTATTATATACAGTGCACAGTACAGGGGGCATTCTAGTGTATTATATACAGTGCACAGTACAGGGGCATTCTAGTGTATTATATACAGTGCACAGTACAGGAGCATTCTAGTGTATTATATACAGTGCACAGTACAGGGAGCATTCTAGTGTATTATATACAGTGCACAGTACAGGGAGCATTCTAGTGTATTATATACAGTGCACAGTACAAGGAGCATTCTAGTGTATTATATACAGTGCACAGTACAGGGAGCATTCTAGTGTATTATATACAGAGCACAGTACAGGGAGCATTCTAGTGTATTATATACAGTGCACAGTACAGGGGCATTCTAGTGTATTATATACAGTGCACAGTACAGGGAGCATTCTAGTGTATTATATACAGTGCACAGTACAGGGGGCATTCTAGTGTATTATATACAGTGCACAGTACAGGGAGCATTCTAGTGTATTATATACAGAGCACAGTACAGGGGGCATTCTAGTGTATTATATACAGTGCACAGTACAGGAGTATTCTAGTGTATTATATACAGTGCACAGTACAGGGGGCATTCTAGTGTATTATATACAGTGCACAGTACAG
>NW_027440994.1:0-48143 GCF_031893055.1 Leptodactylus fuscus
TTAGTCAGGAGCAGTATACGGGTAGAGAGGAGCAGTATACAGGTAGTCAGGAGCAGTATACAGGTAGTCAGGAGCAGTATACAGGTAGACAGGAGCAGTATACAGGTAGTCAGGAGCAGTATACGGGTAGTCAGGAGCAGTATACAGGTAGTCAGGAGCAGTATACAGGTAGTCAGGAGCAGTATACAGGTAGTCAGGAGCAGTATACAGGTAGACAGGAGCAGTATACGGGTAGTCAGGAGCAGTATACGGGTAGTCAGGAGCAGTATACAGGTAGACAGGAGCAGTATACAGGTAGACAGGAGCAGTATACAGGTAGTCAGGAGCAGTATACGGGTAGAGAGGAGCAGTATACAGGTAGTCAGGAGCAGTATACAGGTAGTCAGGAGCAGTATACAGGTAGTCAGGAGCAGTATACGGGTAGTCAGGAGCAGTATACGGGTAGTCAGGAGCAGTATACAGGTAGTCAGGAGCAGTATACGGGTAGTCAGGAGCAGTATACAGGTAGTCAGGAGCAGTATACGGGTAGTCAGGAGCAGTATACAGGTAGTCAGGAGCAGTATACGGGTAGTCAGGAGCAGTATACAGGTAGTCAGGAGCAGTATACAGGTAGTCAGGAGCAGTATACAGGTAGTCAGGAGCAGTATACAGGTAGTCAGGAGCAGTATACGGGTAGTCAGGAGCAGTATACAGGTAGTCAGGAGCAGTATACAGGTAGTCAGGAGCAGTATACAGGTAGTCAGGAGCAGTATACAGGTAGTCAGGAGCAGTATACGGGTAGTCAGGAGCAGTATACAGGTAGACAGGAGCAGTATACAGGTAGTCAGGAGCAGTATACGGGTAGTCAGGAGCAGTATACAGGTAGACAGGAGCAGTATACAGGTAGTCAGGAGCAGTATACAGGTAGTCAGGAGCAGTATACAGGTATTCAGGAGCAGTATACAGGTAGAGAGGAGCAGTATACAGGTAGTCAGGAGCAGTATACAGGTAGTCAGGAGCAGTATACAGGTAGTCAGGAGCAGTATACGGGTAGTCAGGAGCAGTATACAGGTAGTCAGGAGCAGTATACAGGTAGTCAGGAGCAGTATACAGGTATTCAGGAGCAGTATACAGGTAGAGAGGAGCAGTATACAGGTAGTCAGGAGCAGTATACAGGTAGTCAGGAGCAGTATACAGGTAGTCAGGAGCAGTATACGGGTAGTCAGGAGCAGTATACAGGTAGTCAGGAGCAGTATACGGGTAGTCAGGAGCAGTATACGGGTAGTCAGGAGCAGTATACAGGTATTCAGGAGCAGTATACAGGTAGAGAGGAGCAGTATACAGGTAGTCAGGAGCAGTATACAGGTAGTCAGGAGCAGTATACAGGTAGTCAGGAGCAGTATACGGGTAGTCAGGAGCAGTATACAGGTAGTCAGGAGCAGTATACAGGTAGTCAGGAGCAGTATACAGGTAGTCAGGAGCAGTATACAGGTAGTCAGGAGCAGTATACGGGTAGTCAGGAGCAGTATACAGGTAGTCAGGAGCAGTATACAGGTAGTCAGGAGCAGTATACAGGTAGTCAGGAGCAGTATACAGGTAGACAGGAGCAGTATACAGGTAGTCAGGAGCAGTATACGGGTAGTCAGGAGCAGTATACAGGTAGTCAGGAGCAGTATACGGGTAGTCAGGAGCAGTATACAGGTAGAGAGGAGCAGTATACAGGTAGTCAGGAGCAGTATACGGGTAGACAGGAGCAGTATACGGGTAGTCAGGAGCAGTATACAGGTAGTCAGGAGCAGTATACAGGTAGTCAGGAGCAGTATACAGGTAGTCAGGAGCAGTATACAGGTAGAAAGGAGCAGTATACAGGTAGTCAGGAGCAGTATACAGGTAGTCAGGAGCAGTATACAGGTAGTCAGGAGCAGTATACAGGTAGTCAGGAGCAGTATACAGGTAGTCAGGAGCAGTATACGGGTAGTCAGGAGCAGTATACAGGTAGTCAGGAGCAGTATACGGGTAGACAGGAGCAGTATACGGGTAGTCAGGAGCAGTATACAGGTAGTCAGGAGCAGTATACAGGTAGTCAGGAGCAGTATACAGGTAGTCAGGAGCAGTATACGGGTAGTCAGGAGCAGTATACAGGTAGTCAGGAGCAGTATACAGGTAGTCAGGAGCAGTATACGGGTAGTCAGGAGCAGTATACAGGTAGTCAGGAGCAGTATACGGGTAGACAGGAGCAGTATACAGGTAGTCAGGAGCAGTATACAGGTAGTCAGGAGCAGTATACGGGTAGTCAGGAGCAGTATACAGGTAGTCAGGAGCAGTATACAGGTAGTCAGGAGCAGTATACGGGTAGTCAGGAGCAGTATACAGGTAGTCAGGAGCAGTATACGGGTAGTCAGGAGCAGTATACAGGTAGTCAGGAGCAGTATACGGGTAGTCAGGAGCAGTATACAGGTAGTCAGGAGCAGTATACGGGTAGACAGGAGCAGTATACGGGTAGTCAGGAGCAGTATACAGGTAGTCAGGAGCAGTATACAGGTAGTCAGGAGCAGTATACAGGTAGTCAGGAGCAGTATACAGGTAGTCAGGAGCAGTATACAGGTAGTCAGGAGCGGTATACGGGTAGAGAGGAGCAGTATACAGGTAGTCAGGAGCAGTATACAGGTAGTCAGGAGCAGTATACGGGTAGTCAGGAGCAGTATACGGGTAGTCAGGAGCAGTATACAGGTAGTCAGGAGCAGTATACAGGTAGTCAGGAGCAGTATACAGGTAGTCAGGAGCGGTATACGGGTAGAGAGGAGCAGTATACAGGTAGTCAGGAGCAGTATACAGGTAGTCAGGAGCAGTATACAGGTAGTCAGGAGCAGTATACAGGTAGTCAGGAGCAGTATACAGGTAGTCAGGAGCAGTATACGGGTAGACAGGAGCAGTATACGGGTAGTCAGGAGCAGTATACGGGTAGAGAGGAGCAGTATACAGGTAGTCAGGAGCAGTATACGGGTAGTCAGGAGCAGTATACAGGTAGTCAGGAGCAGTATACGGGTAGACAGGAGCAGTATACAGGTAGTCAGGAGCAGTATACGGGTAGTCAGGAGCAGTATACAGGTAGTCAGGAGCAGTATACAGGTAGTCAGGAGCAGTATACAGGTAGTCAGGAGCAGTATACAGGTAATCAGGAGCAGTATACAGGTAGTCAGGAGCAGTATACGGGTAGTCAGGAGCAGTATACGGGTAGTCAGGTGCAGTATACGGGTAGTCAGGAGCAGTATACAGGTAGACAGGAGCAGTATACGGGTAGTCAGGAGCAGTATACGGGTAGTCAGGAGCAGTATACAGGTAGTCAGGAGCAGTATACGGGTAGAGAGGAGCAGTATACAGGTAGTCAGGAGCAGTATACAGGTAGTCAGGAGCAGTATACAGGTAGTCAGGAGCAGTATACAGGTAGTCAGGAGCAGTATACAGGTAGACAGGAGCAGTATACGGGTAGTCAGGAGCAGTATACGGGTAGTCAGGAGCAGTATACAGGTAGACAGGAGCAGTATACAGGTAGACAGGAGCAGTATACAGGTAGTCAGGAGCAGTATACGGGTAGAGAGGAGCAGTATACGGGTAGTCAGGAGCAGTATACAGGTAGTCAGGAGCAGTATACAGGTAGTCAGGAGCAGTATACAGGTAGTCAGGAGCAGTATACAGGTAGTCAGGAGCAGTATACGGGTAGTCAGGAGCAGTATACAGGTAGTCAGGAGCAGTATACAGGTAGTCAGGAGCAGTATACAGGTAGTCAGGAGCAGTATACAGGTAGTCAGGAGCAGTATACGGGTAGTCAGGAGCAGTATACAGGTAGACAGGAGCAGTATACAGGTAGTCAGGAGCAGTATACAGGTAGTCAGGAGCAGTATACGGGTAGTCAGGAGCAGTATACAGGTAGTCAGGTGCAGTATACAGGTAGTCAGGAGCAGTACACAGGTAGTCAGGAGCAGTATACAGGTAGTCAGGAGCAGTATACAGGTAGTCAGGAGCAGTATACAGGTAGTCAGGAGCAGTATACAGGTAGTCAGGAGCAGTATACAGGTAGAAAGGAGCAGTATACAGGTAGTCAGGAGCAGTATACAGGTAGTCAGGAGCAGTATACAGGTAGTCAGGAGCAGTATACAGGTAGTCAGGAGCAGTATACGGGTAGTCAGGAGCAGTATACGGGTAGTCAGGAGCAGTATACGGGTAGTCAGGAGCAGTATACGGGTAGTCAGGAGCAGTATACAGGTAGTCAGGAGCAGTATACAGGTAGTCAGGAGCAGTATACAGGTAGTCAGGAGCAGTATACAGGTAGTCAGGAGCAGTATACGGGTAGTCAGGAGCAGTATACAGGTAGTCAGGAGCAGTATACGGGTAGACAGGAGCAGTATACGGGTAGTCAGGAGCAGTATACAGGTAGTCAGGAGCAGTATACAGGTAGTCAGGAGCAGTATACAGGTAGTCAGGAGCAGTATACGGGTAGTCAGGAGCAGTATACAGGTAGTCAGGAGCAGTATACAGGTAGTCAGGAGCAGTATACGGTAGTCAGGAGCAGTATACAGGTAGTCAGGAGCAGTATACGGGTAGACAGGAGCAGTATACAGGTAGTCAGGAGCAGTATACAGGTAGTCAGGAGCAGTATACGGGTAGTCAGGAGCAGTATACAGGTAGTCAGGAGCAGTATACAGGTAGTCAGGAGCAGTATACGGGTAGTCAGGAGCAGTATACAGGTAGTCAGGAGCAGTATACGGGTAGTCAGGAGCAGTATACAGGTAGTCAGGAGCAGTATACGGGTAGTCAGGAGCAGTATACAGGTAGTCAGGAGCAGTATACAGGTAGTCAGGAGCAGTATACAGGTAGTCAGGAGCAGTATACGGGTAGACAGGAGCAGTATACGGGTAGTCAGGAGCAGTATACAGGTAGTCAGGAGCAGTATACAGGTAGACAGGAGCAGTATACAGGTAGTCAGGAGCAGTATACAGGTAGTCAGGAGCGGTATACGGGTAGTCAGGAGCGGTATACGGGTAGTCAGGAGCAGTATACAGGTAGTCAGGAGCAGTATACGGGTAGTCAGGAGCGGTATACGGGTAGTCAGGAGCAGTATACGGGTAGTCAGGAGCAGTATACGGGTAGTCAGGAGCAGTATACGGGTAGTCAGGAGCAGTATACGGGTAGTCAGGAGCAGTATACAGGTAGTCAGGAGCAGTATACGGGTAGTCAGGAGCAGTATACAGGTAGTCAGGAGCAGTATACAGGTAGTCAGGAGCAGTATACAGGTAGTCAGGAGCAGTATACGGGTAGTCAGGAGCAGTATACGGGTAGTCAGGAGCAGTATACGGGTAGTCAGGAGCAGTATACAGGTAGTCAGGAGCAGTATACGGGTAGTCAGGAGCAGTATACGGGTAGTCAGGAGCAGTATACGGGTAGTCAGGAGCAGTATACGGGTAGTCATGAGCAGTATACGGGTAGTCAGGAGCAGTATACAGGTAGACAGGAGCAGTATACAGGTAGTCAGGAGCAGTATACGGGTAGTCAGGAGCAGTATACGGGTAGTCAGGAGCAGTATACGGGTAGTCAGGAGCAGTATACAGGTAGTCAGGAGCAGTATACAGGTAGTCAGGAGCGGTATACGGGTAGTCAGGAGCGGTATACGGGTAGAGAGGAGCAGTATACAGGTAGTCAGGAGCAGTATACAGGTAGTCAGGAGCAGTATACAGGTAGTCAGGAGCAGTATACGGGTAGTCAGGAGCAGTATACAGGTAGTCAGGAGCAGTATACGGGTAGACAGGAGCAGTATACAGGTAGACAGGAGCAGTATACGGGTAGTCAGGAGCAGTATACAGGTAGTCAGGAGCAGTATACAGGTAGTCAGGAGCAGTATACAGGTAGTCAGGAGCAGTATACAGGTAGTCAGGAGCAGTATACGGGTAGTCAGGAGCAGTATACAGGTAGTCAGGAGCAGTATACAGGTAGTCAGGAGCAGTATACAGGTAGTCAGGAGCAGTATACAGGTAGTCAGGAGCAGTATACGGGTAGTCAGGAGCAGTATACGGGTAGTCAGGAGCAGTATACAGGTAGTCAGGAGCAGTATACAGGTAGTCAGGAGCAGTATACGGGTAGACAGGAGCAGTATACGGGTAGAGAGGAGCAGTATACAGGTAGACAGGAGCAGTATACAGGTAGTCAGGAGCAGTATACGGGTAGACAGGAGCAGTATACGGGTAGAGAGGAGCAGTATACAGGTAGACAGGAGCAGTATACAGGTAGTCAGGAGCAGTATACAGGTAGTCAGGAGCAGTATACAGGTAGTCAGGAGCAGTATACAGGTAGTCAGGAGCAGTATACGGGTAGTCAGGAGCAGTATACGGGTAGTCAGGAGCAGTATACAGGTAGTCAGGAGCAGTATACTGGTAGTCAGGAGCAGTATACGGGTAGTCAGGAGCAGTATACAGGTAGTCAGGAGCAGTATACAGGTAGTCAGGAGCAGTATACAGGTAGTCAGGAGCAGTATACGGGTAGTCAGGAGCAGTATACAGGTAGTCAGGAGCAGTATACAGGTAGTCAGGAGCAGTATACAGGTAGTCAGGAGCAGTATACAGGTAGTCAGGAGCAGTATACGGGTAGTCAGGAGCAGTATACGGGTAGTCAGGAGCAGTATACAGGTAGTCAGGAGCAGTATACAGGTAATCAGGAGCAGTATACAGGTAGTCAGGAGCTGTATACAGGTAGTCAGGAGCAGTATACGGGTAGTCAGGAGCAGTATACAGGTAGACAGGAGCAGTATACAGGTAGTCAGGAGCTGTATACAGGTAGTCAGGAGCAGTATACGGTTAGTCAGGAGCAGTATACAGGTAGTCAGGAGCAGTATACGGGTAGTCAGGAGCAGTATACAGGTAGTCAGGAGCAGTATACAGGTAGTCAGGAGCAGTATACAGGTAGTCAGGAGCAGTATACAGGTAGTCAGGAGCGGTATACGGGTAGTCAGGAGCAGTATACGGGTAGTCAGGAGCAGTATACAGGTAGTCAGGAGCTGTATACAGGTAGTCAGGAGCGGTATACGGGTAGTCAGGAGCAGTATACGGGTAGTCAGGAGCAGTATACGGGTAGTCAGGAGCAGTATACGGGTAGTCAGGAGCAGTATACAGGTAGTCAGGAGCTGTATACAGGTAGTCAGGAGCGGTATACGGGTAGTCAGGAGCGGTATACGGGTAGTCAGGAGCAGTATACAGGTAGTCAGGAGCAGTATACAGGTAGTCAGGAGCAGTATACAGGTAGTCAGGAGCAGTATACAGGTAGTCAGGAGCAGTATACGGGTAGACAGGAGCAGTATACGGGTAGAGAGGAGCAGTATACAGGTAGTCAGGAGCAGTATACAGGTAGTCAGGAGCAGCATACAGGTAGTCAGGAGCAGCATACAGGTAGTCAGGAGCAGTATACAGGTAGTCAGGAGCAGTATACAGGTAGTCAGGAGCAGCATACAGGTAGTCAGGAGCAGTATACAGGTAGTCAGGAGCAGTATACAGGTAGTCAGGAGCGGTATACGGGTAGTCAGGAGCAGTATACGGGTAGTCAGGAGCAGTATACAGGTAGTCAGGAGCTGTATACAGGTAGTCAGGAGCAGTATACGGGTAGTCAGGAGCGGTATACGGGTAGTCAGGAGCAGTATACGGGTAGTCAGGAGCGGTATACGGGTAGTCAGGAGCAGTATACGGGTAGTCAGGAGCAGTATACGGGTAGTCAGGAGCAGTATACAGGTAGTCAGGAGCTGTATACAGGTAGTCAGGAGCGGTATACGGGTAGTCAGGAGCGGTATACGGGTAGTCAGGAGCGGTATACAGGTAGTCAGGAGCAGTATACAGGTAGTCAGGAGCAGTATACAGGTAGTCAGGAGCAGTATACAGGTAGTGAGGAGCAGTATACAGGTAGTCAGGAGCAGTATACGGGTAGACAGGAGCAGTATACGGGTAGAGAGGAGCAGTATACAGGTAGTCAGGAGCAGTATACAGGTAGTCAGGAGCAGTATACAGGTAGTCAGGAGCAGTATACAGGTAGTCAGGAGCAGTATACAGGTAGACAGGAGCAGTATACAGGTAGTCAGGAGCAGTATACAGGTAGTCAGGAGCAGTATACGGGTAGTCAGGAGCAGTATACGGGTAGTCAGGAGCAGTATACGGGTAGTCAGGAGCAGTATACGGGTAGTCAGGAGCTGTATACAGGTAGTCAGGAGCGGTATACGGGTAGTCAGGAGCGGTATACGGGTAGTCAGGAGCAGTATACAGGTAGTCAGGAGCAGTATACAGGTAGTCAGGAGCAGTATACAGGTAGTCAGGAGCAGTATACAGGTAGACAGGAGCAGTATACAGGTAGTCAGGAGCAGTATACAGGTAGTCAGGAGCAGTATACAGGTATTCAGGAGCAGTATACAGGTAGTCAGGAGCAGTATACAGGTATTCAGGAGCAGTATACAGGTAGTCAGGAGCAGTATACAGGTAGTCAGGAGCAGTATACAGGTAGACAGGAGCAGTATACAGGTAGACAGGAGCAGTATACAGGTATTCAGGAGCAGTATACAGGTAGTCAGGAGCAGTATACAGGTATTCAGGAGCAGTATACAGGTAGAGAGGAGCAGTATACGGGTAGTCAGGAGCAGTATACAGGTAGTCAGGAGCAGTATACGGGTAGTCAGGAGCAGTATACAGGTAGTCAGAAGCAGTATACGGGTATTCAGGAGCAGTATACAGGTAGAGAGGAGCAGTATACGGGTAGTCAGGAGCAGTATACAGGTAGTCAGGAGCAGTATACGGGTAGTCAGGAGCAGTATACAGGTAGTCAGGAGCAGTATACAGGTAGTCAGGAGCAGTATACAGGTAGACAGGAGCAGTATACAGGTAGTCAGGAGCAGTATACGGGTAGTCAGGAGCAGTATACGGGTAGTCAGGAGCAGTATACAGGTAGACAGGAGCAGTATACGGGTAGTCAGGAGCAGTATACGGGTAGTCAGGAGCAGTATACAGGTAGACAGGAGCAGTATACGGGTAGTCAGGAGCAGTATACGGGTAGTCAGGAGCAGTATACAGGTAGTCAGGAGCAGTATACGGGTAGTCAGGAGCAGTATACAGGTAGTCAGGAGCAGTATACAGGTAGTCAGGAGCAGTATACAGGTAGTCAGGAGCAGTATACAGGTAGTCAGGAGCAGTATACAGGTAGTCAGGAGCAGTATACGGGTAGACAGGAGCAGTATACAGGTAGACAGGAGCAGTATACAGGTAGTCAGGAGCAGTATACAGGTAGTCAGGAGCAGTATACGGGTAGTCAGGAGCAGTATACAGGTAGTCAGGAGCAGTATACGGGTAGACAGGAGCAGTATACAGGTAGACAGGAGCAGTATACAGGTAGTCAGGAGCAGTATACAGGTAGTCAGGAGCAGTATACAGGTATTCAGGAGCAGTATACAGGTAGACAGGAGCAGTATACAGGTAGTCAGGAGCAGTATACAGGTAGACAGGAGCAGTATACAGGTAGTCAGGAGCAGTATACAGGTAGACAGGAGCAGTATACAGGTAGTCAGGAGCAGTATACAGGTAGTCAGGAGCGGTATACGGGTAGTCAGGAGCGGTATACGGGTAGTCAGGAGCAGTATACAGGTAGTCAGGAGCAGTATACAGGTAGTCAGGAGCAGTATACAGGTAGTCAGGAGCAGTATACAGGTAGTCAGGAGCAGTATACAGGTAGTCAGGAGCAGTATACGGGTAGACAGGAGCAGTATACGGGTAGAGAGGAGCAGTATACAGGTAGTCAGGAGCAGTATACAGGTAGTCAGGAGCAGTATACGGGTAGTCAGGAGCAGTATACGGGTAGTCAGGAGCAGTATACGGGTAGTCAGGAGCAGTATACAGGTAGTCAGGAGCAGTATACAGGTAGTCAGGAGCAGTATACGGGTAGTCAGGAGCAGTATACAGGTAGTCAGGAGCAGTATACGGGTAGTCAGGAGCAGTATACAGGTAGTCAGGAGCAGTATACAGGTAGTCAGGAGCAGTATACAGGTAGTCAGGAGCAGTATACGGGTAGTCAGGAGCAGTATACAGGTAATCAGGAGCAGTATACAGGTAGTCAGGAGCAGTATACGGGTAGTCAGGAGCAGTATACAGGTAATCAGGAGCAGTATACAGGTAGTCAGGAGCAGTATACAGGTAGAGAGGAGCAGTATACAGGTAGTCAGGAGCATTATACAGGTAGTCAGGAGCAGTATACAGGTAGTCAGGAGCTGTATACAGGTAGTCAGGAGCAGTATACAGGTAGTCAGGAGCTGTATACAGGTAGTCAGGAGCAGTATACAGGTAGACAGGAGCAGTATACAGGTAGTCAGGAGCAGTATACGGGTAGTCAGGAGCAGTATACAGGTAGTCAGGAGCAGTATACGGGTAGTCAGGAGCAGTATACAGGTAGTCAGGAGCAGTATACAGGTAGTCAGGAGCAGTATACAGGTAGTCAGGAGCAGTATACAGGTAGAAAGGAGCAGTATACAGGTAGTCAGGAGCAGTATACAGGTAGTCAGGAGCAGTATACAGGTAGTCAGGAGCAGTATACAGGTAGTCAGGAGCAGTATACGGGTAGTCAGGAGCAGTATACAGGTAGTCAGGAGCAGTATACGGGTAGACAGGAGCAGTATACGGGTAGTCAGGAGCAGTATACAGGTAGTCAGGAGCAGTATACAGGTAGTCAGGAGCAGTATACAGGTAGTCAGGAGCAGTATACGGGTAGAAAGGAGCAGTATACAGGTAGTCAGGAGCAGTATACAGGTAGTCAGGAGCAGTATACAGGTAGTCAGGAGCAGTATACAGGTAGTCAGGAGCAGTATACAGGTAGTCAGGAGCAGTATACAGGTAGTCAGGAGCAGTATACAGGTAGTCAGGAGCAGTATACAGGTAGTCAGGAGCAGTATACAGGTAGTCAGGAGCAGTATACGGGTAGTCAGGAGCAGTATACAGGTAGTCAGGAGCAGTATACAGGTAGTCAGGAGCAGTATACAGGTAGTCAGGAGCAGTATACAGGTAGTCAGGAGCAGTATACAGGTAGTCAGGAGCAGTATACAGGTAGTCAGGAGCAGTATACAGGTAGTCAGGAGCAGTATACAGGTAGAAAGGAGCAGTATACAGGTAGTCAGGAGCAGTATACAGGTAGTCAGGAGCAGTATACAGGTAGTCAGGAGCAGTATACAGGTAGTCAGGAGCAGTATACAGGTAGTCAGGAGCAGTATACGGGTAGTCAGGAGCAGTATACAGGTAGTCAGGAGCAGTATACGGGTAGACAGGAGCAGTATACGGGTAGTCAGGAGCAGTATACAGGTAGTCAGGAGCAGTATACAGGTAGTCAGGAGCAGTATACAGGTAGTCAGGAGCAGTATACGGGTAGTCAGGAGCAGTATACAGGTAGTCAGGAGCAGTATACGGGTAGACAGGAGCAGTATACGGGTAGTCAGGAGCAGTATACAGGTAGTCAGGAGCAGTATACGGGTAGTCAGGAGCAGTATACAGGTAGTCAGGAGCAGTATACGGGTAGACAGGAGCAGTATACGGGTAGTCAGGAGCAGTATACAGGTAGTCAGGAGCAGTATACAGGTAGACAGGAGCAGTATACAGGTAGACAGGAGCGGTATACGGGTAGTCAGGAGCGGTATACGGGTAGTCAGGAGCAGTATACAGGTAGTCAGGAGCAGTATACGGGTAGTCAGGAGCGGTATACGGGTAGTCAGGAGCAGTATACGGGTAGTCAGGAGCAGTATACGGGTAGTCAGGAGCAGTATACGGGTAGTCAGGAGCAGTATACGGGTAGTCAGGAGCAGTATACAGGTAGTCAGGAGCAGTATACGGGTAGTCAGGAGCAGTATACAGGTAGTCAGGAGCAGTATACAGGTAGTCAGGAGCAGTATACAGGTAGTCAGGAGCAGTATACAGGTAGTCAGGAGCAGTATACAGGTAGTCAGGAGCAGTATACAGGTAGTCAGGAGCAGTATACAGGTAGACAGGAGCAGTATACAGGTAGTCAGGAGCAGTATACGGGTAGTCAGGAGCAGTATACAGGTAGTCAGGAGCAGTATACAGGTAGTCAGGAGCAGTATACGGGTAGTCAGGAGCAGTATACAGGTAGTCAGGAGCAGTATACGGGTAGACAGGAGCAGTATACAGGTAGACAGGAGCAGTATACAGGTAGTCAGGAGCAGTATACAGGTAGTCAGGAGCAGTATACAGGTATTCAGGAGCAGTATACAGGTAGACAGGAGCAGTATACAGGTAGTCAGGAGCAGTATACAGGTAGTCAGGAGCAGTATACAGGTAGTCAGGAGCAGTATACAGGTAGACAGGAGCAGTATACAGGTAGTCAGGAGCAGTATACAGGTAGACAGGAGCAGTATACAGGTAGTCAGGAGCAGTATACAGGTAGTCAGGAGCGGTATACGGGTAGTCAGGAGCGGTATACGGGTAGTCAGGAGCAGTATACAGGTAGTCAGGAGCAGTATACAGGTAGTCAGGAGCAGTATACAGGTAGTCAGGAGCAGTATACAGGTAGTCAGGAGCAGTATACAGGTAGTCAGGAGCAGTATACGGGTAGACAGGAGCAGTATACGGGTAGAGAGGAGCAGTATACAGGTAGTCAGGAGCAGTATACAGGTAGTCAGGAGCAGTATACGGGTAGTCAGGAGCAGTATACGGGTAGTCAGGAGCAGTATACGGGTAGTCAGGAGCAGTATACAGGTAGTCAGGAGCAGTATACAGGTAGTCAGGAGCAGTATACGGGTAGTCAGGAGCAGTATACAGGTAGTCAGGAGCAGTATACGGGTAGTCAGGAGCAGTATACAGGTAGTCAGGAGCAGTATACAGGTAGTCAGGAGCAGTATACAGGTAGTCAGGAGCAGTATACAGGTAGTCAGGAGCAGTATACAGGTAGACAGGAGCAGTATACGGGTAGACAGGAGCAGTATACGGGTAGAGAGGAGCAGTATACAGGTAGTCAGGAGCAGTATACAGGTAGACAGGAGCAGTATACGGGTAGTCAGGAGCAGTATACAGGTAGTCAGGAGCAGTATACAGGTAGTCAGGAGCAGTATACAGGTAGACAGGAGCAGTATACAGGTAGACAGGAGCAGTATACAGGTAGTCAGGAGCAGTATACGGGTAGTCAGGAGCAGTATACAGGTAATCAGGAGCAGTATACAGGTAGTCAGGAGCAGTATACGGGTAGTCAGGAGCAGTATACAGGTAATCAGGAGCAGTATACAGGTAGTCAGGAGCAGTATACAGGTAGAGAGGAGCAGTATACAGGTAGTCAGGAGCATTATACAGGTAGTCAGGAGCAGTATACAGGTAGTCAGGAGCTGTATACAGGTAGTCAGGAGCAGTATACAGGTAGTCAGGAGCTGTATACAGGTAGTCAGGAGCAGTATACAGGTAGACAGGAGCAGTATACAGGTAGTCAGGAGCAGTATACGGGTAGTCAGGAGCAGTATACAGGTAGTCAGGAGCAGTATACGGGTAGTCAGGAGCAGTATACAGGTAGTCAGGAGCAGTATACAGGTAGTCAGGAGCAGTATACAGGTAGTCAGGAGCAGTATACGGGTAGACAGGAGCAGTATACAGGTAGTCAGGAGCAGTATACGGTAGTCAGGAGCAGTATACAGGTAGTCAGGAGCAGTATACGGGTAGACAGGAGCAGTATACGGGTAGTCAGGAGCAGTATACAGGTAGTCAGGAGCAGTATACAGGTAGTCAGGAGCAGTATACAGGTAGTCAGGAGCAGTATACGGTAGAAAGGAGCAGTATACAGGTAGTCAGGAGCAGTATACAGGTAGACAGGAGCAGTATACAGGTAGTCAGGAGCAGTATACAGGTAGTCAGGAGCAGTATACAGGTAGTCAGGAGCAGTATACAGGTAGTCAGGAGCAGTATACAGGTAGAAAGGAGCAGTATACAGGTAGTCAGGAGCAGTATACAGGTAGTCAGGAGCAGTATACAGGTAGTCAGGAGCAGTATACAGGTAGTCAGGAGCAGTATACAGGTAGTCAGGAGCAGTATACGGGTAGTCAGGAGCAGTATACAGGTAGTCAGGAGCAGTATAACGGGTAGACAGGAGCAGTATACGGGTAGTCAGGAGCAGTATACAGGTAGTCAGGAGCAGTATACAGGTAGTCAGGAGCAGTATACAGGTAGTCAGGAGCAGTATACGGGTAGTCAGGAGCAGTATACAGGTAGTCAGGAGCAGTATACGGGTAGACAGGAGCAGTATACGGGTAGTCAGGAGCAGTATACAGGTAGTCAGGAGCAGTATACGGGTAGTCAGGAGCAGTATACAGGTAGTCAGGAGCAGTATACGGGTAGACAGGAGCAGTATACGGGTAGTCAGGAGCAGTATACAGGTAGTCAGGAGCAGTATACAGGTAGACAGGAGCAGTATACAGGTAGACAGGAGCGGTATACGGGTAGTCAGGAGCGGTATACGGGTAGTCAGGAGCAGTATACAGGTAGTCAGGAGCAGTATACGGGTAGTCAGGAGCGGTATACGGGTAGTCAGGAGCAGTATACGGGTAGTCAGGAGCAGTATAACGGGTAGTCAGGAGCAGTATACGGGTAGTCAGGAGCAGTATACGGGTAGTCAGGAGCAGTATACAGGTAGTCAGGAGCAGTATACGGGTAGTCAGGAGCAGTATACAGGTAGTCAGGAGCAGTATACAGGTAGTCAGGAGCAGTATACAGGTAGTCAGGAGCAGTATACAGGTAGTCAGGAGCAGTATACAGGTAGTCAGGAGCAGTATACAGGTAGTCAGGAGCAGTATACAGGTAGACAGGAGCAGTATACAGGTAGTCAGGAGCAGTATACGGGTAGTCAGGAGCAGTATACAGGTAGTCAGGAGCAGTATACAGGTAGTCAGGAGCAGTATACGGGTAGTCAGGAGCAGTATACAGGTAGTCAGGAGCAGTATACGGGTAGTCAGGAGCAGTATACGGGTAGTCAGGAGCAGTATACGGGTAGTCAGGAGCAGTATACAGGTAGTCATGAGCAGTATACGGGTAGTCAGGAGCAGTATACAGGTAGACAGGAGCAGTATACAGGTAGTCAGGAGCAGTATACGGGTAGTCAGGAGCAGTATACGGGTAGTCAGGAGCAGTATACGGGTAGTCAGGAGCAGTATACAGGTAGTCAGGAGCAGTATACAGGTAGTCAGGAGCGGTATACGGGTAGTCAGGAGCGGTATACGGGTAGAGAGGAGCAGTATACAGGTAGTCAGGAGCAGTATACAGGTAGTCAGGAGCAGTATACAGGTAGTCAGGAGCAGTATACAGGTAGTCAGGAGCAGTATACAGGTAGTCAGGAGCAGTATACAGGTAGTCAGAGCAGTATACGGGTAGTCAGGAGCAGTATACGGGTAGACAGGAGCAGTATACGGGTAGAGAGGAGCAGTATACAGGTAGACAGGAGCAGTATACAGGTAGTCAGGAGCAGTATACAGGTAGTCAGGAGCAGTATACAGGTAGACAGGAGCAGTATACAGGTAGTCAGGAGCAGTATACAGGTAGTCAGGAGCAGTATACGGGTAGTCAGGAACAGTATACGGGTAGTCAGGAGCAGTATACAGGTAGTCAGGAGCAGTATACGGGTAGTCAGGAGCTGTATACAGGTAGTCAGGAGCAGTATACGGGTAGTCAGGAGCAGTATACAGGTAGTCAGGAGCAGTATACAGGTAGTCAGGAGCAGTATACAGGTAGTCAGGAGCAGTATACAGGTAGTCAGGAGCAGTATACAGGTAGTCAGGAGCAGTATACGGGTAGTCAGGAGCAGTATACAGGTAGTCAGGAGCAGTATACAGGTAGTCAGGAGCAGTATACAGGTAATCAGGAGCAGTATACAGGTAGTCAGGAGCAGTATACAGGTAGTCAGGAGCAGTATACGGGTAGTCAGGAGCAGTATACAGGTAGTCAGGAGCAGTATACAGGTAGTCAGGAGCAGTATACGGGTAGTCAGGAGCAGTATACAGGTAGACAGGAGCAGTATACAGGTAGTCAGGAGGCAGTATACAGGTAATCAGGAGCAGTATACAGGTAGTCAGGAGCAGTATACAGGTAGTCAGGAGCAGTATACGGGTAGTCAGGAGCAGTATACAGGTAGACAGGAGCAGTATACAGGTAGTCAGGAGCTGTATACAGGTAGTCAGGAGCAGTATACGGTTAGTCAGGAGCAGTATACAGGTAGTCAGGAGCAGTATACGGGTAGTCAGGAGCAGTATACAGGTAGTCAGGAGCAGTATACAGGTAGTCAGGAGCAGTATACAGGTAGTCAGGAGCAGTATACAGGTAGTCAGGAGCGGTATACGGGTAGTCAGGAGCAGTATACGGGTAGTCAGGAGCAGTATACAGGTAGTCAGGAGCTGTATACAGGTAGTCAGGAGCGGTATACGGGTAGTCAGGAGCAGTATACGGGTAGTCAGGAGCAGTATACGGGTAGTCAGGAGCAGTATACGGGTAGTCAGGAGCAGTATACAGGTAGTCAGGAGCTGTATACAGGTAGTCAGGAGCGGTATACGGGTAGTCAGGAGCGGTATACGGGTAGTCAGGAGCAGTATACAGGTAGTCAGGAGCAGTATACAGGTAGTCAGGAGCAGTATACAGGTAGTCAGGAGCAGTATACAGGTAGTCAGGAGCAGTATACAGGTAGTCAGGAGCAGTATACGGGTAGACAGGAGCAGTATACGGGTAGAGAGGAGCAGTATACAGGTAGTCAGGAGCAGTATACAGGTAGTCAGGAGCAGTATACGGGTAGTCAGGAGCAGTATACGGGTAGTCAGGAGCAGTATACGGGTAGTCAGGAGCAGTATACAGGTAGTCAGGAGCAGCATACAGGTAGTCAGGAGCAGTATACAGGTAGTCAGGAGCAGTATACAGGTAGTCAGGAGCGGTATACGGGTAGTCAGGAGCAGTATACGGGTAGTCAGGAGCAGTATACAGGTAGTCAGGAGCTGTATACAGGTAGTCAGGAGCGGTATACGGGTAGTCAGGAGCGGTATACGGGTAGTCAGGAGCAGTATACGGGTAGTCAGGAGCAGTATACGGGTAGTCAGGAGCAGTATACAGGTAGTCAGGAGCAGTATACAGGTAGTCAGGAGCAGTATACAGGTAGTCAGGAGCAGTATACAGGTAGTCAGGAGCAGTATACAGGTAGTCAGGAGCGGTATACGGGTAGTCAGGAGCGGTATACGGGTAGTCAGGAGCGGTATACAGGTAGTCAGGAGCAGTATACAGGTAGTCAGGAGCAGTATACAGGTAGTCAGGAGCAGTATACAGGTAGTCAGGAGCAGTATACAGGTAGTCAGGAGCAGTATACGGGTAGACAGGAGCAGTATACGGGTAGAGAGGAGCAGTATACAGGTAGTCAGGAGCAGTATACAGGTAGTCAGGAGCAGTATACGGGTAGTCAGGAGCAGTATACGGGTAGTCAGGAGCAGTATACGGGTAGTCAGGAGCAGTATATGGGTAGTCAGGAGCAGTATACAGGTAGTCAGAGCAGTATACAGGTAGTCAGGAGCAGTATACAGGTAGTCAGGAGCTGTATACAGGTAGTCAGGAGCAGTATACAGGTAGTCAGGAGCAGTATATGGGTAGTCAGGAGCAGTATACAGGTAGTCAGGAGCAGTATACAGGTAGTCAGGAGCAGTATACAGGTAGTCAGGAGCTGTATACAGGTAGACAGGAGCAGTATACAGGTAGTCAGGAGCAGTATACAGGTAGTCAGGAGCAGTATACAGGTAGTCAGGAGCAGTATACAGGTAGTCAGGAGCAGTATACAGGTAGTCAGGAGCAGTATACAGGTAGTCAGGAGCAGTATACGGGTAGTCAGGAGCAGTATACGGGTAGTCAGGAGCGGTATACGGGTAGTCAGGAGCGGTATACGGGTAGTCAGGAGCGTATACGGTAGTCAGGAGGCAGTATACGGTAGTCAGGAAGCAGTATACGGGTAGTCAGGAAGCGGGTATACGGGTAGTCAGGAGCGGTATACGGGTAGTCAGGAGCAGTATACAGGTAGTCAGGAGCAGTATACGGGTAGTCAGGAGCAGTATACGGGTAGTCAGGAGCAGTATACGGGTAGTCAGGAGCAGTATACGGGTAGTCAGGAGCAGTATACAGGTAGACAGGAGCAGTATACAGGTAGACAGGAGCAGTATACAGGTAGTCAGGAGCAGTATACAGGTAGTCAGGAGCAGTATACAGGTAGTCAGGAGCAGTATACAGGTAGTCAGGAGCAGTATACGGTAGTCAGGAGCAGTATACAGGTAGACAGGAGCAGTATACAGGTAGACAGGAGCAGTATACAGGTAGTCAGGAGCAGTATACGGGTAGTCAGGAGCAGTATACAGGTAGTCAGGAGCTGTATACGGGTAGTCAGGAGCGTATACGGGTAGTCAGGAGCAGTATACGGGTAGTCAGGAGCAGTATACGGGTAGTCAGGAGCTGTATACGGGTAGTCAGGAGCGGTATACGGGTAGTCAGAGCAGTATACAGGTAGTCAGGGCAGTATACGGGTAGTCAGGAGCAGTATACGGGTAGTCAGGAGCAGTATACAGGTAGTCAGGAGCAGTATACAGGTAGTCAGGAGCAGTATACGGGTAGTCAGGAGCAGTATACGGGTAGTCAGGAGCAGTATACGGGTAGTCAGGAGCAGTATACGGGTAGTCAGGAGCTGTATACGGGTAGTCAGGAGCGGTATACAGGTAGTCAGGAGCAGTATACGGGTAGTCAGGAGCAGTATACAGGTAGTCAGGAGCAGTATACAGGTAGTCAGGAGCAGTATACAGGTAGACAGGAGCAGTATACAGGTAGTCAGGAGCAGTATACAGGTAGTCAGGAGCAGTATACAGGTATGTCAGGAGCAGTATACAGGTAGTCAGGAGCAGTATACAGGTAGTCAGGAGCAGTATACAGGTAGTCAGGAGCAGTATACAGGTAGACAGGAGCAGTATACAGGTAGTCAGGAGCAGTATACAGGTAGTCAGGAGCAGTATACAGGTAGACAGGAGCAGTATACAGGTAGTCAGGAGCAGTATACAGGTAGACAGGAGCAGTATACAGGTAGTCAGGATCGGTATACAGGTAGTCAGGAGCAGTATACGGGTAGTCAGGAGCAGTATACGGGTAGTCAGGAGCAGTATACAGGTAGTCAGGAGCGGTATACGGGTAGTCAGGAGCAGTATACGGGTAGTCAGGAGCAGTATACGGGTAGTCAGGAGCAGTATACAGGTAGTCAGGAGCTGTATACAGGTAGTCAGGAGCGGTATACGGGTAGTCAGGAGCGGTATACGGGTAGTCAGGAGCGGTATACAGGTAGTCAGGAGCAGTATACAGGTAGTCAGGAGCAGTATACAGGTAGTCAGGAGCAGTATACAGGTAGTCAGGAGCAGTATACGGGTAGACAGGAGCAGTATACGGGTAGAGAGGAGCAGTATACAGGTAGTCAGGAGCAGTATACAGGTAGTCAGGAGCAGTATACAGGTAGTCAGGAGCAGTATACGGGTAGTCAGGAGCAGTATACGGGTAGTCAGGAGCAGTATACAGGTAGTCAGGAGCAGTATACAGGTAGTCAGGAGCAGTATACAGGTAGTCAGGAGCAGTATACAGGTAGTCAGGAGCAGTATACAGGTAGTCAGGAGCTGTATACAGGTAGACAGGAGCAGTATACAGGTAGTCAGGAGCAGTATACAGGTAGTCAGGAGCAGTATACAGGTAGTCAGGAGCAGTATACAGGTAGTCAGGAGCAGTATACAGGTAGTCAGGAGCAGTATACAGGTAGTCAGGAGCAGTATACGGTAGTCAGGAGCAGTATACAGGTAGTCAGGAGCAGTATACAGGTAGACAGGAGCAGTATACAGGTAGTCAGGAGCAGTATACGGGTAGTCAGGAGCAGTATACGGGTAGTCAGGAGCGGTATACGGGTAGTCAGGAGCGGTATACGGGTAGTCAGGAGCGGTATACGGGTAGTCAGGAGCAGTATACGGGTAGTCAGGAACAGTATACAGGTAGACAGGAGCAGTATACAGGTAGTCAGGAGCAGTATACGGGTAGTCAGGAGCAGTATACGGGTAGTCAGGAGCGGTATACGGGTAGTCAGGAGCGGTATACGGGTAGTCAGGAGCGGTAAACGGGTAGTCAGGAGCAGTATACGGGTAGTCAGGAACAGTATACGGGTAGTCAGGAGCGGTATACGGGTAGTCAGGAGCGGTATACGGGTAGTCAGGAGCAGTATACAGGTAGTCAGGAGCAGTATACGGGTAGTCAGGAGCAGTATACGGGTAGTCAGGAGCAGTATACAGGTAGTCAGGAGCAGTATACAGGTAGTCAGGAGCAGTATACAGGTAGTCAGGAGCAGTATACAGGTAGTCAGGAGCAGTATACAGGTAGTCAGGAGCAGTATACGGGTAGTCAGGAGCAGTATACAGGTAGACAGGAGCAGTATACAGGTAGACAGGAGCAGTATACAGGTAGTCAGGAGCAGTATACGGGTAGTCAGGAGCAGTATACGGGTAGTCAGGAGCAGTATACGGGTAGTCAGGAGCAGTATACGGGTAGTCAGGAGCTGTATACGGGTAGTCAGGAGCGGTATACGGGTAGTCAGGAGCGGTATACGGGTAGTCAGGAGCAGTATACAGGTAGTCAGGAGCAGTATACAGGTAGTCAGGAGCAGTATACAGGTAGACAGGAGCAGTATACAGGTAGTCAGGAGCAGTATACAGGTAGTCAGGAGCAGTATACAGGTATTCAGGAGCAGTATACAGGTAGTCAGGAGCAGTATACAGGTAGTCAGGAGCAGTATACAGGTAGTCAGGAGCAGTATACAGGTAGTCAGGAGCAGTATACAGGTAGACAGGAGCAGTATACAGGTAGTCAGGAGCAGTATACAGGTAGTCAGGAGCAGTATACAGGTAGACAGGAGCAGTATACAGGTAGTCAGGAGCAGTATACAGGTAGACAGGAGCAGTATACGGGTAGTCAGGAGCAGTATACGGGTAGTCAGGAGCAGTATACAGGTAGTCAGGAGCGGTATACAGGTAGTCAGGAGCAGTATACGGGTAGTCAGGAGCAGTATACGGGTAGTCAGGAGCAGTATACAGGTAGTCAGGAGCAGTATACGGGTAGTCAGGAGCAGTATACGGGTAGTCAGGAGCAGTATACGGGTAGTCAGGAGCAGTATACAGGTAGTCAGGAGCAGTATACGGGTAGTCAGGAGCAGTATACAGGTAGACAGGAGCAGTATACAGGTAGTCAGGAGCAGTATACAGGTAGACAGGAGCAGTATACAGGTAGTCAGGAGCGGTATACAGGTAGACAGGAGCAGTATACGGGTAGTCAGGAGCAGTATACGGGTAGTCAGGAGCAGTATACAGGTAGTCAGGAGCAGTATACAGGTAGTCAGGAGCAGTATACAGGTAGTCAGGAGCTGTATACAGGTAGTCAGGAGCAGTATACGGGTAGTCAGGAGCAGTATACAGGTAGTCAGGAGCAGTATACAGGTAGTCAGGAGCAGTATACAGGTAGTCAGGAGCAGTATACAGGTAGTCAGGAGCAGTATACAGGTAGTCAGGAGCAGTATACAGGTAGTCAGGAGCAGTATACAGGTAGTCAGGAGCAGTATACGGGTAGTCAGGAGCAGTATACAGGTAGTCAGGAGCAGTATACAGGTAGACAGGAGCAGTATACAGGTAGTCAGGAGCAGTATACAGGTAGACAGGAGCAGTATACAGGTAGTCAGGAGCGGTATACAGGTAGACAGGAGCAGTATACGGGTAGTCAGGAGCAGTATACGGGTAGTCAGGAGCAGTATACAGGTAGTCAGGAGCAGTATACAGGTAGTCAGGAGCAGTATACAGGTAGTCAGGAGCAGTATAGAGGTAGACAGGAGCAGTATACGGGTAGTCAGGAGCAGTATACAGGTAGTCAGGAGCAGTATAGAGGTAGACAGGAGCAGTATACAGGTAGTCAGGAGCAGTATACGGGTAGTCAGGAGCAGTATACGGGTAGTCAGGAGCAGTATACGGGTAGACAGGAGCAGTATACGGGTAGTCAGGAGCAGTATACAGGTAGTCAGGAGCAGTATACAGGTAGTCAGGAGCAGTATACAGGTAGTCAGGAGCAGTATACAGGTAGACAGGAGCAGTATACAGGTAGTCAGGAGCAGTATACGGGTAGTCAGGAGCAGTATACAGGTAGTCAGGAGCAGTATACAGGTAGACAGGAGCAGTATACAGGTAGTCTGGAGCAGTATACGGGTAGTCAGGAGCAGTATACGGGTAGTCAGGAGCAGTATACAGGTAGACAGGAGCAGTATACAGGTAGTCAGGAGCAGTATACGGGTAGTCAGGAGCAGTATACGGGTAGTCAGGAGCAGTATACAGGTAGACAGGAGCAGTATACAGGTAGTCAGGAGCAGTATACGGGTAGTCAGGAGCAGTATACGGGTAGTCAGGAGCAGTATACAGGTAGACAGGAGCAGTATACAGGTAGTCAGGAGCAGTATACGGGTAGTCAGGAGCAGTATACGGGTAGTCAGGAGCAGTATACAGGTAGACAGGAGCAGTATACAGGTAGTCAGGAGCAGTATACGGGTAGACAGGAGCAGTATACGGGTAGAGAGGAGCAGTATACAGGTAGTCAGGAGCAGTATACAGGTAGACAGGAGCAGTATACAGGTAGTCAGGAGCAGTATACGGGTAGTCAGGAGCAGTATACAGGTAGACAGGAGCAGTATACGGGTAGTCAGGAGCAGTATACGGGTAGTCAGGAGCAGTATACAGGTAGTCAGGAGCAGTATACGGGTAGTCAGGAGCAGTATACAGGTAGTCAGGAGCAGTATACGGGTAGTCAGGAGCAGTATACAGGTAGTCAGGAGCAGTATACAGGTAGTCAGGAGCAGTATACAGGTAGTCAGGAGCAGTATACAGGTAGTCAGGAGCAGTATACAGGTAGTCAGGAGCAGTATACGGGTAGACAGGAGCAGTATACGGGTAGACAGGAGCAGTATACAGGTAGTCAGGAGCAGTATACAGGTAGTCAGGAGCAGTATACGGGTAGTCAGGAGCAGTATACAGGTAGTCAGGAGCAGTATACGGGTAGACAGGAGCAGTATACAGGTAGACAGGAGCAGTATACAGGTAGTCAGGAGCAGTATACAGGTAGTCAGGAGCAGTATACAGGTAGTCAGGAGCAGTATACAGGTAGTCAGGAGCAGTATACAGGTAGTCAGGAGCAGTATACAGGTAGACAGGAGCAGTATACAGGTAGTCAGGAGCAGTATACAGGTAGACAGGAGCAGTATACAGGTAGTCAGGAGCAGTATACAGGTAGTCACGAGCGGTATACGGGTAGTCAGGAGCGGTATACGGGTAGTCAGGAGCAGTATACAGGTAGTCAGGAGCAGTATACAGGTAGTCAGGAGCAGTATACAGGTAGTCAGGAGCAGTATACGGGTAGTCAGGAGCGGTATACGGGTAGTCAGGAGCAGTATACAGGTAGTCAGGAGCAGTATACAGGTAGTCAGGAGCAGTATACAGGTAGTCAGGAGCAGTATACGGGTAGTCAGGAGCAGTATACGGGTAGTCAGGAGCAGTATACGGGTAGTCAGGAGCAGTATACAGGTAGTCAGGAGCAGTATACGGGTAGTCAGGAGCAGTATACAGGTAGTCAGGAGCAGTATACAGGTAGTCAGGAGCAGTATACAGGTAGTCAGGAGCAGTATACGGGTAGTCAGGAGCAGTATACAGGTAATCAGGAGCAGTATACAGGTAGTCAGGAGCAGTATACGGGTAGTCAGGAGCAGTATACAGGTAATCAGGAGCAGTATACAGGTAGTCAGGAGCAGTATACAGGTAGTCAGGAGCAGTATACAGGTAGAGAGGAGCAGTATACAGGTAGTCAGGAGCATTATACAGGTAGTCAGGAGCAGTATACAGGTAGTCAGGAGCTGTATACAGGTAGTCAGGAGCAGTATACAGGTAGTCAGGAGCAGTATACAGGTAGTCAGGAGCTGTATACAGGTAGTCAGGAGCAGTATACAGGTAGACAGGAGCAGTATACAGGTAGTCAGGAGCAGTATACGGGTAGTCAGGAGCAGTATACAGGTAGTCAGGAGCAGTATACGGGTAGTCAGGAGCAGTATACAGGTAGTCAGGAGCAGTATACAGGTAGACAGGAGCAGTATACAGGTAGACAGGAGCAGTATACAGGTAGTCAGGAGCAGTATACGGGTAGTCAGGAGCAGTATACGGGTAGTCAGGAGCAGTATACGGGTAGTCAGGAGCAGTATACAGGTAGACAGGAGCAGTATACAGGTAGTCAGGAGCAGTATACGGGTAGACAGGAGCAGTATACAGGTAGTCAGGAGCAGTATACAGGTAGTCAGGAGCAGTATACAGGTAGTCAGGAGCAGTATACAGGTAGACAGGAGCAGTATACAGGTAGTCAGGAGCAGTATACAGGTAGTCAGGAGCAGTATACAGGTAGTCAGGAGCAGTATACAGGTAGTCAGGAGCAGTATACGGGTAGTCAGGAGCAGTATACGGGTAGTCAGGAGCAGTATACAGGTAGACAGGAGCAGTATACGGGTAGTCAGGAGCAGTATACAGGTAGTCAGGAGCAGTATACAGGTAGTCAGGAGCAGTATACGGGTAGACAGGAGCAGTATACAGGTAGTCAGGAGCAGTATACAGGTAGTCAGGAGCAGTATACAGGTAGTCAGGAGCAGTATACAGGTAGAGAGGAGCAGTATACAGGTAGTCAGGAGCAGTATACGGGTAGTCAGGAGCAGTATACGGGTAGTCAGGAGCAGTATACGGGTAGTCAGGTGCAGAATACGGGTAGTCAGGAGCAGTATACAGGTAGTCAGGAGCAGTATACGGGTAGAGAGGAGCAGTATACAGGTAGTCAGGAGCAGTATACAGGTAGTCAGGAGCAGTATACAGGTAGTCAGGAGCAGTATACGGGTAGTCAGGAGCAGTATACGGGTAGTCAGGAGCAGTATACAGGTAGTCAGGAGCAGTATACAGGTAGTCAGGTGCAGTATACAGGTAGTCAGGAGCAGTATACAGGTAGTCAGGAGCAGTATACGGGTAGTCAGGAGCAGTATACAGGTAGTCAGGAGCAGTATACGGGTAGTCAGGAGCAGTATACGGGTAGTCAGGAGCAGTATACAGGTAGTCAGGAGCAGTATACAGGTAGTCAGGAGCAGTATACGGGTAGTAAGGAGCAGTATACGTGTAGTCAGGAGCAGTATACAGGTAGTCAGGAGCAGTATACAGGTAGTCAGGAGCAGTATACAGGTAGTCAGGAGCAGTATACAGGTAGTCAGGAGCTGTATACAGGTAGTCAGGAGCGGTATACGGGTAGTCAGGAGCAGTATACAGGTAGTCAGGAGCAGTATACAGGTAGTCAGGAGCAGTATACAGGTAGTCAGGAGCAGTATACGGGTAGTCAGGAGCAGTATACAGGTAGTCAGGAGCAGTATACAGGTAGTCAGGAGCAGTATACGGGTAGTCAGGAGCAGTATACAGGTAGTCAGGAGCAGTATACAGGTAGACAGGAGCAGTATACAGGTAGTCAGGAGCAGTATACAGGTAGTCAGGAGCAGTATACAGGTAGTCAGGAGCAGTATACGGGTAGACAGGAGCAGTATACAGGTAGACAGGAGCAGCATACAGGTAGTCAGGAGCAGTATACAGGTAGTCAGGAGCAGTATACAGGTAGTCAGGAGCAGTATACAGGTAGTCAGGAGCAGTATACAGGTAGTCAGGAGCAGTATACGGGTAGTCAGGAGCAGTATACAGGTAGTCAGGAGCAGTATACAGGTAGACAGGAGCAGTATACAGGTAGTCAGGAGCAGTATACAGGTAGTCAGGAGCAGTATACAGGTAGTCAGGAGCAGTATACGGGTAGTCAGGAGCAGTATACAGGTAGTCAGGAGCAGTATACGGGTAGTCAGGAGCAGTATACAGGTAGTCAGGAGCAGTATACGGGTAGACAGGAGCAGTATACAGGTAGTCAGGAGCAGTATACAGGTAGACAGGAGCAGTATACAGGTAGTCAGGAGCAGTATACAGGTAGTCAGGAGCAGTATACAGGTAGTCAGGAGCAGTATACAGGTAGTCAGGAGCAGTATACGGGTAGTCAGGAGCAGTATACGGGTAGTCAGGAGCAGTATACAGGTAGACAGGAGCAGTATACAGGTAGTCAGGAGCAGTATACGGGTAGTCAGGAGCAGTATACAGGTAGTCAGGAGCAGTATACGGGTAGTCAGGAGCAGTATACAGGTAGTCAGGAGCGGTATACGGGTAGTCAGGAGCAGTATACAGGTAGTCAGGAGCAGTATACAGGTAGTCAGGAGCAGTATACAGGTAGTCAGGAGCAGTATACAGGTAGTCAGGAGCAGTATACAGGTAGTCAGGAGCAGTATACAGGTAGTCAGGAGCAGTATACAGGTAGTCAGGAGCGGTATACGGGTAGAGAGGAGCAGTATACAGGTAGTCAGGAGCAGTATACAGGTAGTCAGGAGCAGTATACAGGTAGTCAGGAGCAGTATACAGGTAGTCAGGAGCAGTATACAGGTAGTCAGGAGCAGTATACGGGTAGACAGGAGCAGTATACGGGTAGTCAGGAGCAGTATACAGGTAGTCAGGAGCAGTATACGGGTAGAGAGGAGCAGTATACAGGTAGTCAGGAGCAGTATACAGGTAGTCAGGAGCAGTATACAGGTAGTCAGGAGCAGTATACAGGTAATCAGGAGCAGTATACAGGTAGTCAGGAGCAGTATACGGGTAGTCAGGAGCAGTATACGGGTAGTCAGGAGCAGTATACGGGTAGTCAGGTGCAGTATACGGGTAGTCAGGAGCAGTATACAGGTAGACAGGAGCAGTATACGGGTAGTCAGGAGCAGTATACAGGTAGTCAGGAGCAGTATACAGGTAGTCAGGAGCAGTATACAGGTAGTCAGGAGCAGTATACGGGTAGAGAGGAGCAGTATACAGGTAGTCAGGAGCAGTATACAGGTAGTCAGGAGCAGTATACAGGTAGTCAGGAGCAGTATACAGGTAGACAGGAGCAGTATACGGGTAGTCAGGAGCAGTATACGGGTAGTCAGGAGCAGTATACGGGTAGAGAGGAGCAGTATACAGGTAGAGAGGAGCAGTATACAGGTAGTCAGGAGCAGTATACAGGTAGTCAGGAGCAGTATACAGGTAGACAGGAGCAGTATACGGGTAGTCAGGAGCAGTATACGGGTAGTCAGGAGCAGTATACGGGTAGAGAGGAGCAGTATACGGGTAGTCAGGAGCAGTATACAGGTAGTCAGGAGCAGTATACAGGTAGTCAGGAGCAGTATACAGGTAGTCAGGAGCAGTATACGGGTAGTCAGGAGCAGTATACAGGTAGACAGGAGCAGTATACAGGTAGTCAGGAGCAGTATACAGGTAGTCAGGAGCAGTATACGGGTAGTCAGGAGCAGTATACAGGTAGTCAGGTGCAGTATACAGGTAGTCAGGAGCAGTATACAGGTAGTCAGGAGCAGTATACAGGTAGTCAGGAGCAGTATACAGGTAGTCAGGAGCAGTATACAGGTAGTCAGGAGCAGTATACAGGTAGTCAGGAGCAGTATACAGGTAGTCAGGAGCAGTATACAGGTAGTCAGGAGCAGTATACAGGTAGAAAGGAGCAGTATACAGGTAGTCAGGAGCAGTATACAGGTAGTCAGGAGCAGTATACAGGTAGTCAGGAGCAGTATACAGGTAGTCAGGAGCAGTATACGGGTAGTCAGGAGCAGTATACAGGTAGTCAGGAGCAGTATACAGGTAGTCAGGAGCAGTATACAGGTAGTCAGGAGCAGTATACGGGTAGTCAGGAGCAGTATACAGGTAGTCAGGAGCAGTATACAGGTAGTCAGGAGCAGTATACGGGTAGTCAGGAGCAGTATACAGGTAGTCAGGAGCAGTATACGGGTAGACAGGAGCAGTATACAGGTAGTCAGGAGCAGTATACAGGTAGTCAGGAGCTGTATACGGGTAGTCAGGAGCAGTATACAGGTAGTCAGGAGCAGTATACGGGTAGTCAGGAGCAGTATACAGGTAGTCAGGAGCAGTATACGGGTAGACAGGAGCAGTATACGGGTAGTCAGGAGCAGTATACAGGTAGTCAGGAGCAGTATACAGGTAGACAGGAGCAGTATACAGGTAGTCAGGAGCAGTATACAGGTAGTCAGGAGCGGTATACGGGTAGTCAGGAGCGGTATACGGGTAGTCAGGAGCAGTATACAGGTAGTCAGGTGCAGTATACGGGTAGTCAGGAGCAGTATACAGGTAGTCAGGAGCAGTATACAGGTAGTCAGGAGCAGTATACAGGTAGTCAGGTGCAGTATACGGGTAGTCAGGAGCAGTATACAGGTAGACAGGAGCAGTATACAGGTAGTCAGGAGCAGTATACAGGTAGTCAGGAGCAGTATACAGGTAGTCAGGAGCAGTATACAGGTAGTCAGGAGCAGTATACAGGTAGACAGGAGCAGTATACGGGTAGTCAGGAGCAGTATACGGGTAGTCAGGAGCAGTATACAGGTAGACAGGAGCAGTATACAGGTAGACAGGAGCAGTATACAGGTAGTCAGGAGCAGTATACGGGTAGAGAGGAGCAGTATACGGGTAGTCAGGAGCAGTATACAGGTAGTCAGGAGCAGTATACGGGTAGAGAGGAGCAGTATACAGGTAGTCAGGAGCAGTATACAGGTAGTCAGGAGCAGTATACAGGTAGTCAGGAGCAGTATACAGGTAGTCAGGAGCAGTATACAGGTAGACAGGAGCAGTATACGGGTAGTCAGGAGCAGTATACGGGTAGTCAGGAGCAGTATACAGGTAGACAGGAGCAGTATACAGGTAGACAGGAGCAGTATACAGGTAGTCAGGAGCAGTATACGGGTAGAGAGGAGCAGTATACGGGTAGTCAGGAGCAGTATACAGGTAGTCAGGAGCAGTATACAGGTAGTCAGGAGCAGTATACAGGTAGTCAGGAGCAGTATACCGGTAGTCAGGAGCAGTATACAGGTAGACAGGAGCAGTATACAGGTAGTCAGGAGCAGTATACAGGTAGTCAGGAGCAGTATACGGGTAGTCAGGAGCAGTATACAGGTAGTCAGGTGCAGTATACAGGTAGTCAGGAGCAGTATACAGGTAGTCAGGAGCAGTATACAGGTAGTCAGGAGCAGTATACAGGTAGTCAGGAGCAGTATACAGGTAGTCAGGAGCAGTATACAGGTAGTCAGGAGCAGTATACAGGTAGTCAGGAGCAGTATACAGGTAGTCAGGAGCAGTATACAGGTAGTCAGGAGCAGTATACAGGTAGTCAGGAGCAGTATACAGGTAGTCAGGAGCAGTATACAGGTAGTCAGGAGCAGTATACGGGTAGTCAGGAGCAGTATACAGGTAGTCAGGAGCAGTATACGGGTAGACAGGAGCAGTATACGGGTAGTCAGGAGCAGTATACAGGTAGACAGGAGCAGTATACGGGTAGTCAGGAGCAGTATACAGGTAGTCAGGAGCAGTATACGGGTAGACAGGAGCAGTATACGGGTAGTCAGGAGCAGTATACAGGTAGTCAGGAGCAGTATACGGGTAGTCAGGAGCAGTATACAGGTAGTCAGGAGCAGTATACAGGTAGTCAGGAGCAGTATACGGGTAGACAGGAGCAGTATACGGGTAGTCAGGAGCGGTATACAGGTAGTCAGGAGCAGTATACAGGTAGTCAGGAGCGGTATACGGGTAGTCAGGAGCGGTATACGGGTAGTCAGGAGCAGTATACGGGTAGTCAGGAGCAGTATACAGGTAGTCAGGAGCAGTATACGGGTAGTCAGGAGCGGTATACGGGTAGTCAGGAGCAGTATACGGGTAGTCAGGAGCAGTATACGGGTAGTCAGGAGCAGTATACGGGTAGTCAGGAGCAGTATACGGGTAGTCAGGAGCAGTATACGGGTAGTCAGGAGCAGTATACAGGTAGTCAGGAGCAGTATACAGGTAGTCAGGAGCAGTATACAGGTAGTCAGGAGCAGTATACAGGTAGTCAGGAGCAGTATACAGGTAGTCAGGAGCAGTATACAGGTAGTCAGGAGCAGTATACAGGTAGTCAGGAGCAGTATACGGGTAGTCAGGAGCAGTATACGGGTAGTCAGGAGCAGTATACGGGTAGTCAGGAGCAGTATACAGGTAGTCATGAGCAGTATACGGGTAGTCAGGAGCAGTATACAGGTAGACAGGAGCAGTATACAGGTAGTCAGGAGCAGTATACGGGTAGTCAGGAGCAGTATACGGGTAGTCAGGAGCAGTATACAGGTAGTCAGGAGCAGTATACGGGTAGTCAGGAGCAGTATACGGGTAGTCAGGAGCAGTATACAGGTAGTCAGGAGCAGTATACAGGTAGTCAGGAGCAGTATACAGGTAGTCAGGAGCAGTATACAGGTAGTAAGGAGCAGTATACGGGTAGTCAGGAGCAGTATACGGGTAGACAGGAGCAGTATACGGGTAGAGAGGAGCAGTATACAGGTAGACAGGAGCAGTATACAGGTAGTCAGGAGCAGTATACAGGTAGTCAGGAGCAGTATACAGGTAGTCAGGAGCAGTATACAGGTAGTAAGGAGCAGTATACGGGTAGTCAGGAGCAGTATACGGGTAGACAGGAGCAGTATACGGGTAGAGAGGAGCAGTATACAGGTAGACAGGAGCAGTATACAGGTAGTCAGGAGCAGTATACAGGTAGTCAGGAGCAGTATACAGGTAGACAGGAGCAGTATACAGGTAGTCAGGAGCAGTATACAGGTAGTCAGGAGCAGTATACGGGTAGTCAGGAGCAGTATACGGGTAGTCAGGAGCAGTATACAGGTAGTCAGGAGCAGTATACGGGTAGTCAGGAGCTGTATACAGGTAGTCAGGAGCAGTATACGGGTAGTCAGGAGCAGTATACAGGTAGTCAGGAGCAGTATACAGGTAGTCAGGAGCAGTATACAGGTAGTCAGGAGCAGTATACAGGTAGACAGGAGCAGTATACAGGTAGTCAGGAGCAGTATACGGGTAGTCAGGAGCAGTATACAGGTAGACAGGAGCAGTATACAGGTAGTCAGGAGCAGTATACAGGTAGTCAGGAGCAGTATACAGGTAGTCAGGAGCAGTATACGGGTAGTCAGGAGCAGTATACAGGTAGTCAGGAGCAGTATACAGGTAGTCAGGAGCAGTATACGGGTAGTCAGGAGCAGTATACAGGTAGACAGGAGCAGTATACAGGTAGTCAGGAGCTGTATACAGGTAGTCAGGAGCAGTATACGGTTAGTCAGGAGCAGTATACAGGTAGTCAGGAGCAGTATACGGGTAGTCAGGAGCAGTATACAGGTAGTCAGGAGCAGTATACAGGTAGTCAGGAGCAGTATACAGGTAGTCAGGAGCAGTATACAGGTAGTCAGGAGCGGTATACGGGTAGTCAGGAGCAGTATACGGGTAGTCAGGAGCAGTATACAGGTAGTCAGGAGCTGTATACAGGTAGTCAGGAGCGGTATACGGGTAGTCAGGAGCAGTATACGGGTAGTCAGGAGCAGTATACGGGTAGTCAGGAGCAGTATACGGGTAGTCAGGAGCAGTATACAGGTAGTCAGGAGCTGTATACAGGTAGTCAGGAGCGGTATACGGGTAGTCAGGAGCGGTATACGGGTAGTCAGGAGCAGTATACAGGTAGTCAGGAGCAGTATACAGGTAGTCAGGAGCAGTATACAGGTAGTCAGGAGCAGTATACAGGTAGTCAGGAGCAGTATACAGGTAGTCAGGAGCAGTATACGGGTAGACAGGAGCAGTATACGGGTAGAGAGGAGCAGTATACAGGTAGTCAGGAGCAGTATACAGGTAGTCAGGAGCAGTATACGGGTAGTCAGGAGCAGTATACGGGTAGTCAGGAGCAGTATACAGGTAGTCAGGAGCAGCATACAGGTAGTCAGGAGCAGTATACAGGTAGTCAGGAGCAGTATACAGGTAGTCAGGAGCGGTATACGGGTAGTCAGGAGCAGTATACGGGTAGTCAGGAGCAGTATACAGGTAGTCAGGAGCTGTATACAGGTAGTCAGGAGCGGTATACGGGTAGTCAGGAGCGGTATACGGGTAGTCAGGAGCAGTATACGGGTAGTCAGGAGCAGTATACGGGTAGTCAGGAGCAGTATACAGGTAGTCAGGAGCTGTATACAGGTAGTCAGGAGCGGTATACGGGTAGTCAGGAGCGGTATACGGGTAGTCAGGAGCGGTATACGGGTAGTCAGGAGCAGTATACGGGTAGTCAGGAGCAGTATACGGGTAGTCAGGAGCAGTATACAGGTAGTCAGGAGCAGTATACAGGTAGTCAGGAGCAGTATACAGGTAGACAGGAGCAGTATACAGGTAGTCAGGAGCAGTATACAGGTAGACAGGAGCAGTATACGGGTAGTCAGGAGCAGTATACAGGTAGACAGGAGCAGTATACGGGTAGAGAGGAGCAGTATACAGGTAGTCAGGAGCAGTATACAGGTAGTCAGGAGCAGTATACAGGTAGACAGGAGCAGTATACAGGTAGTCAGGAGCAGTATACGGGTAGTCAGGAGCAGTATACGGGTAGTCAGGAGCAGTATACGGGTAGTCAGGAGCAGTATACAGGTAGTCAGGAGCAGTATATGGGTAGTCAGGAGCAGTATACAGGTAGTCAGGAGCAGTATACAGGTAGTCAGGAGCAGTATACAGGTAATCAGGAGCAGTATACAGGTAGTCAGGAGCAGTATACAGGTAGTCAGGAGCAGTATACAGGTAATCAGGAGCAGTATACAGGTAGTCAGGAGCAGTATACAGGTAGAGAGGAGCAGTATACAGGTAGTCAGGAGCAGTATACAGGTAGACAGGAGCAGTATACAGGTAGTCAGGAGCAGTATACAGGTAGTCAGGAGCGGTATACGGGTAGAGAGGAGCAGTATACAGGTAGTCAGGAGCAGTATACAGGTAGTCAGGAGCAGTATACAGGTAGTCAGGAGCGGTATACGGGTAGAGAGGAGCAGTATACAGGTAGTCAGGAGCAGTATACAGGTAGTCAGGAGCAGTATACAGGTAGTCAGGAGCAGTATACAGGTAGTCAGGAGCAGTATACAGGTAGTCAGGAGCAGTATACGGGTAGAGAGGAGCAGTATACAGGTAGTCAGGAGCAGTATACGGGTAGAGAGGAGCAGTATACAGGTAGTCAGGAGCAGTATACAGGTAGACAGGAGCAGTATACAGGTAGTCAGGAGCAGTATACAGGTAGTCAGGAGCGGTATACGGGTAGTCAGGAGCAGTATACAGGTAGTCAGGAGCAGTATACAGGTAGTCAGGAGCAGTATACAGGTAGACAGGAGCAGTATACAGGTAGTCAGGAGCAGTATACAGGTAGTCAGGAGCAGTATACAGGTAGTCAGGAGCAGTATACGGGTAGAGAGGAGCAGTATACAGGTAGTCAGGAGCAGTATACGGGTAGTCAGGAGCAGTATACAGGTAGTCAGGAGCAGTATACAGGTAGTCAGGAGCAGTATACAGGTAGTCAGGAGCAGTATACAGGTAGTCAGGAGCAGTATACAGGTAGACAGGAGCAGTATACAGGTAGTCAGGAGCAGTATACAGGTAGACAGGAGCAGTATACAGGTAGTCAGGAGCAGTATACAGTAGTCAGGAGCAGTATACAGGTAGTCAGGAGCAGTATACAGGTAGTCAGGAGCAGTATACAGGTAGTCAGGAGCAGTATACAGGTAGTCAGGAGCAGTATACAGGTAGACAGGAGCAGTATACGGGTAGTCAGGAGCAGTATACGGGTAGTCAGGAGCAGTATACAGGTAGACAGGAGCAGTATACAGGTAGACAGGAGCAGTATACAGGTAGTCAGGAGCAGTATACGGGTAGAGAGGAGCAGTATACGGGTAGTCAGGAGCAGTATACAGGTAGTCAGGAGCAGTATACAGGTAGTCAGGAGCAGTATACAGGTAGTCAGGAGCAGTATACAGGTAGTCAGGAGCAGTATACAGGTAGACAGGAGCAGTATACAGGTAGTCAGGAGCAGTATACAGGTAGTCAGGAGCAGTATACGGGTAGTCAGGAGCAGTATACAGGTAGTCAGGTGCAGTATACAGGTAGTCAGGAGCAGTATACAGGTAGTCAGGAGCAGTATACAGGTAGTCAGGAGCAGTATACAGGTAGTCAGGAGCAGTATACAGGTAGTCAGGAGCAGTATACAGGTAGTCAGGAGCAGTATACAGGTAGTCAGGAGCAGTATACAGGTAGTCAGGAGCAGTATACAGGTAGTCAGGAGCAGTATACAGGTAGTCAGGAGCAGTATACAGGTAGTCAGGAGCAGTATACAGGTAGTCAGGAGCAGTATACGGGTAGTCAGGAGCAGTATACAGGTAGTCAGGAGCAGTATACAGGTAGTCAGGAGCAGTATACAGGTAGTCAGGAGCAGTATACAGGTAGTCAGGAGCAGTATACGGGTAGTCAGGAGCAGTATACAGGTAGTCAGGAGCAGTATACAGGTAGTCAGGAGCAGTATACGGGTAGTCAGGAGCAGTATACAGGTAGTCAGGAGCAGTATACAGGTAGTCAGGAGCAGTATACAGGTAGACAGGAGCAGTATACAGGTAGTCAGGAGCAGTATACAGGTAGTCAGGAGCAGTATACAGGTAGACAGGAGCAGTATACGGGTAGTCAGGAGCAGTATACAGGTAGTCAGGAGCAGTATACAGGTAGTCAGGAGCAGTATACAGGTAGTCAGGAGCAGTATACAGGTAGTCAGGAGCAGTATACAGGTAGTCAGGAGCAGTATACGGGTAGTCAGGAGCAGTATACAGGTAGTCAGGAGCAGTATACAGGTAGTCAGGAGCAGTATACGGGTAGTCAGGAGCAGTATACAGGTAGTCAGGAGCAGTATACAGGTAGTCAGGAGCAGTATACGGGTAGTCAGGAGCAGTATACAGGTAGTCAGGAGCAGTATACGGGTAGTCAGGAGCAGTATACAGGTAGTCAGGAGCAGTATACAGGTAGTCAGGAGCAGTATACAGGTAGACAGGAGCAGTATACGGGTAGACAGGAGCAGTATACAGGTAGTCAGGAGCAGTATACAGGTAGACAGGAGCGGTATACGGGTAGACAGGAGCAGTATACGGGTAGAGAGGAGCAGTATACAGGTAGTCAGGAGCAGTATACGGGTAGTCAGGAGCAGTATACGGGTAGTCAGGAGCAGTATACAGGTAGTCAGGAGCAGTATACAGGTAGTCAGGAGCAGTATACAGGTAGTCAGGAGCAGTATACAGGTAGACAGGAGCAGTATACGGGTAGTCAGGAGCAGTATACAGGTAGTCAGGAGCAGTATACAGGTAGTCAGGAGCAGTATACGGGTAGTCAGGAGCAGTATACAGGTAGTCAGGAGCAGTATACAGGTAGTCAGGAGCAGTATACGGGTAGACAGGAGCAGTATACAGGTAGTCAGGAGCAGTATACAGGTAGACAGGAGCAGTATACAGGTAGACAGGAGCAGTATACGGGTAGTCAGGAGCAGTATACAGGTAGTCAGGAGCAGTATACGGGTAGACAGGAGCAGTATACGGGTAGAGAGGAGCAGTATACAGGTAGTCAGGAGCAGTATACAGGTAGACAGGAGCAGTATACAGGTAGTCAGGAGCAGTATACAGGTAGTCAGGAGCAGTATACGGGTAGACAGGAGCAGTATACGGGTAGAGAGGAGCAGTATACAGGTAGTCAGGAGCAGTATACAGGTAGACAGGAGCAGTATACAGGTAGTCAGGAGCAGTATACAGGTAGTCAGGAGCAGTATACAGGTAGACAGGAGCAGTATACGGGTAGAGAGGAGCAGTATACAGGTAGTCAGGAGCAGTATACAGGTAGACAGGAGCAGTATACAGGTAGAGAGGAGCAGTATACAGGTAGTCAGGAGCAGTATACAGGTAGACAGGAGCAGTATACGGGTAGTCAGGAGCAGTATACAGGTAGTCAGGAGCAGTATACAGGTAGTCAGGAGCAGTATACGGGTAGTCAGGAGCAGTATACGGGTAGTCAGGAGCAGTATACAGGTAGTCAGGAGCAGTATACAGGTAGTCAGGAGCAGTATACAGGTAGACAGGAGCAGTATACGGGTAGTCAGGAGCAGTATACGGGTAGTCAGGAGCAGTATACAGGTAGTCAGGAGCAGTATACAGGTAGTCAGGAGCAGTATACGGGTAGTCAGGAGCAGTATACAGGTAGTCAGGAGCAGTATACAGGTAGTCAGGAGCAGTATACAGGTAGTCAGGAGCAGTATACAGGTAGTCAGGAGCAGTATACAGGTAGACAGGAGCAGTATACGGGTAGTCAGGAGCAGTATACAGGTAGTCAGGAGCAGTATACAGGTAGTCAGGAGCAGTATACAGGTAGTCAGGAGCAGTATACAGGTAGTCAGGAGCAGTATACAGGTAGTCAGGAGCAGTATACGGGTAGTCAGGAGCAGTATACGGGTAGTCAGGAGCAGTATACAGGTAGTCAGGAGCAGTATACAGGTAGTCAGGAGCAGTATACGGGTAGTCAGGAGCAGTATACAGGTAGTCAGGAGCAGTATACAGGTAGTCAGGAGCAGTATACAGGTAGACAGGAGCAGTATACGGGTAGTCAGGAGCAGTATACAGGTAGTCAGGAGCAGTATACAGGTAGTCAGGAGCAGTATACAGGTAGTCAGGAGCAGTATACAGGTAGACAGGAGCAGTATACGGGTAGTCAGGAGCAGTATACAGGTAGTCAGGAGCAGTATACAGGTAGTCAGGAGCAGTATACAGGTAGTCAGGAGCAGTATACGGGTAGTCAGGAGCAGTATACGGGTAGTCAGGAGCAGTATACGGGTAGTCAGGAGCAGTATACAGGTAGTCAGGAGCAGTATACAGGTAGTCAGGAGCAGTATACAGGTAGTCAGGAGCAGTATACAGGTAGTCAGGAGCAGTATACAGGTAGTCAGGAGCAGTATACAGGTAGTCAGGAGCAGTATACAGGTAGTCAGGAGCAGTATACAGGTAGACAGGAGCAGTATACAGGTAGTCAGGAGCAGTATACAGGTAGTCAGGAGCAGTATACAGGTAGTCAGGAGCAGTATACAGGTAGTCAGGAGCAGTATACAGGTAGTCAGGAGCAGTATACAGGTAGTCAGGAGCAGTATACAGGTAGTCAGGAGCAGTATACAGGTAGTCAGGAGCAGTATACAGGTAGTCAGGAGCAGTATACAGGTAGTCAGGAGCAGTATACAGGTAGTCAGGAGCAGTATACAGGTAGTCAGGAGCAGTATACAGGTAGTCAGGAGCAGTATACAGGTAGTCAGGAGCAGTATACAGGTAGTCAGGAGCAGTATACAGGTAGTCAGGAGCAGTATACAGGTAGTCAGGAGCAGTATACAGGTAGTCAGGAGCAGTATACAGGTAGTCAGGAGCAGTATACAGGTAGTCAGGAGCAGTATACAGGTAGTCAGGAGCAGTATACAGGTAGTCAGGAGCAGTATACAGGTAGTCAGGAGCAGTATACAGGTAGTCAGGAGCAGTATACAGGTAGTCAGGAGCAGTATACAGGTAGTCAGGAGCAGTATACAGGTAGTCAGGAGCAGTATACAGGTAGTCAGGAGCAGTATACAGGTAGTCAGGAGCAGTATACAGGTAGTCAGGAGCAGTATACAGGTAGTCAGGAGCAGTATACAGGTAGTCAGGAGCAGTATACAGGTAGTCAGGAGCAGTATACAGGTAGTCAGGAGCAGTATACAGGTAGTCAGGAGCAGTATACAGGTAGTCAGGAGCAGTATACAGGTAGTCAGGAGCAGTATACAGGTAGTCAGGAGCAGTATACAGGTAGACAGGAGCAGTATACAGGTAGTCAGGAGCAGTATACGGGTAGTCAGGAGCAGTATACAGGTAGTCAGGAGCAGTATACAGGTAGTCAGGAGCAGTATACAGGTAGTCAGGAGCAGTATACAGGTAGACAGGAGCAGTATACAGGTAGTCAGGAGCAGTATACAGGTAGTCAGGAGCAGTATACGGGTAGTCAGGAGCAGTATACAGGTAGTCAGGAGCAGTATACAGGGTAGTCAGGAGCAGTATACGGGTAGTCAGGAGCAGTATACAGGTAGTCAGGAGCAGTATACAGGTAGTCAGGAGCAGTATACGGGTAGTCAGGAGCAGTATACAGGTAGTCAGGAGCAGTATACAGGTAGTCAGGAGCAGTATACAGGTAGTCAGGAGCAGTATACGGGTAGTCAGGAGCAGTATACAGGTAGTCAGGAGCAGTATACGGGTAGTCAGGAGCAGTATACAGGTAGTCAGGAGCAGTATACAGGTAGTCAGGAGCAGTATACAGGTAGTCAGGAGCAGTATACAGGTAGTCAGGAGCAGTATACGGGTAGTCAGGAGCAGTATACAGGTAGTCAGGAGCAGTATACGGGTAGTCAGGAGCAGTATACGGGTAGTCAGGAGCAGTATACAGGTAGTCAGGAGCAGTATACAGGTAGTCAGGAGCAGTATACAGGTAGTCAGGAGCAGTATACAGGTAGTCAGGAGCAGTATACGGGTAGTCAGGAGCAGTATACAGGTAGTCAGGAGCAGTATACAGGTAGTCAGGAGCAGTATACAGGTAGTCAGGAGCAGTATACGGGTAGTCAGGAGCAGTATACAGGTAGTCAGGAGCAGTATACAGGTAGTCAGGAGCAGTATACGGGTAGTCAGGAGCAGTATACAGGTAGTCAGGAGCAGTATACAGGTAGTCAGGAGCAGTATACGGGTAGACAGGAGCAGTATACAGGTAGTCAGGAGCAGTATACAGGTAGTCAGGAGCAGTATACAGGTAGTCAGGAGCAGTATACAGGTAGTCAGGAGCAGTATACAGGTAGTCAGGAGCAGTATACAGGTAGTCAGGAGCAGTATACAGGTAGTCAGGAGCAGTATACAGGTAGTCAGGAGCAGTATACAGGTAGTCAGGAGCAGTATACAGGTAGTCAGGAGCAGTATACAGGTAGTCAGGAGCAGTATACAGGTAGTCAGGAGCAGTATACAGGTAGTCAGGAGCAGTATACAGGTAGTCAGGAGCAGTATACAGGTAGTCAGGAGCAGTATACAGGTAGTCAGGAGCAGTATACAGGTAGTCAGGAGCAGTATACAGGTAGTCAGGAGCAGTATACAGGTAGTCAGGAGCAGTATACGGGTAGTCAGGAGCAGTATACGGGTAGTCAGGAGCAGTATACAGGTAGTCAGGAGCAGTATACAGGTAGTCAGGAGCAGTATACGGGTAGTCAGGAGCAGTATACAGGTAGTCAGGAGCAGTATACGGGTAGACAGGAGCAGTATACGGGTAGACAGGAGCAGTATACAGGTAGTCAGGAGCAGTATACAGGGTAGTCAGGAGCAGTATACAGGTAGTCAGGAGCAGTATACAGGTAGTCAGGAGCAGTATACAGGTAGTCAGGAGCAGTATACGGGTAGTCAGGAGCAGTATACGGGTAGTCAGGAGCAGTATACAGGTAGTCAGGAGCAGTATACAGGTAGTCAGGAGCAGTATACAGGTAGTCAGGAGCAGTATACAGGTAGTCAGGAGCAGTATACAGGTAGTCAGGAGCAGTATACAGGTAGTCAGGAGCAGTATACAGGTAGTCAGGAGCAGTATACAGGTAGTCAGGAGCAGTATACAGGTAGTCAGGAGCAGTATACAGGTAGTCAGGAGCAGTATACAGGTAGTTAGTCAGGAGCAGTATACAGGTAGTCAGGAGCAGTATACAGGTAGTCAGGAGCAGTATACAGGTAGTCAGGAGCAGTATACAGGTAGTCAGGAGCAGTATACAGGTAGTCAGGAGCAGTATACGGGTAGTCAGGAGCAGTATACAGGTAGTCAGGAGCAGTATACAGGTAGTCAGGAGCAGTATACAGGTAGACAGGAGCAGTATACGGGTAGTCAGGAGCAGTATACAGGTAGTCAGGAGCAGTATACAGGTAGTCAGGAGCAGTATACAGGTAGTCAGGAGCAGTATACAGGTAGACAGGAGCAGTATACGGGTAGTCAGGAGCAGTATACAGGTAGTCAGGAGCAGTATACAGGTAGTCAGGAGCAGTATACAGGTAGTCAGGAGCAGTATACAGGTAGTCAGGAGCAGTATACGGGTAGACAGGAGCAGTATACAGGTAGTCAGGAGCAGTATACAGGTAGTCAGGAGCAGTATACAGGTAGTCAGGAGCAGTATACGGGTAGAGCAGGAGCAGTATACAGGTAGTCAGGAGCAGTATACAGGTAGTCAGGAGCAGTATACGGGTAGAGAGGAGCAGTATACAGGTAGTCAGGAGCAGTATACAGGTAGTCAGGAGCAGTATACAGGGTAGTCAGGAGCAGTATACAGGTAGTCAGGAGCAGTATACAGGTAGTCAGGAGCAGTATACAGGTAGTCAGGAGCAGTATACAGGTAGTCAGGAGCAGTATACAGGTAGTCAGGAGCAGTATACAGGGTAGTCAGGAGCAGTATACAGGTAGTCAGGAGCAGTATACAGGTAGTCAGGAGCAGTATACGGGTAGAGCAGGAGCAGTATACAGGTAGTCAGGAGCAGTATACAGGTAGTCAGGAGCAGTATACAGGTAGTCAGGAGCAGTATACAGGGTAGTCAGGAGCAGTATACAGGTAGTCAGGAGCAGTATACAGGTAGTCAGGAGCAGTATACAGGTAGTCAGGAGCAGTATACGAGGTAGTCAGGAGCAGTATACAGGTAGTCAGGAGCAGTATACAGGTAGTCAGGAGCAGTATACAGGTAGTCAGGAGCAGTATACAGGGTAGTCAGGAGCAGTATACAGGTAGTCAGGAGCAGTATACAGGTAGTCAGGAGCAGTATACAGGTAGTCAGGAGCAGTATACAGGTAGTCAGGAGCAGTATACAGGTAGTCAGGAGCAGTATACAGGTAGTCAGGAGCAGTATACGGGTAGTCAGGAGCAGTATACAGGTAGTCAGGAGCAGTATACAGGTAGTCAGGAGCAGTATACAGGTAGTCAGGAGCAGTATACAGGTAGTCAGGAGCAGTATACAGGTAGTCAGGAGCAGTATACAGGTAGTCAGGAGCAGTATACAGGTAGTCAGGAGCAGTATACAGGTAGTCAGGAGCAGTATACGGGTAGTCAGGAGCAGTATACAGGTAGTCAGGAGCAGTATACAGGGTAGTCAGGAGCAGTATACAGGTAGTCAGGAGCAGTATACAGGTAGTCAGGAGCAGTATACAGGTAGTCAGGAGCAGTATACAGGTAGTCAGGAGCAGTATACAGGTAGTCAGGAGCAGTATACAGGTAGTCAGGAGCAGTATACAGGTAGTCAGGAGCAGTATACGGGTAGTCAGGAGCAGTATACAGGTAGTCAGGAGCAGTATACAGGTAGTCAGGAGCAGTATACAGGTAGTCAGGAGCAGTATACAGGTAGTCAGGAGCAGTATACAGGGTAGTCAGGAGCAGTATACAGGTAGTCAGGAGCAGTATACGGTAGTCAGGAGCAGTATACAGGTAGTCAGGAGCAGTATACAGGTAGTCAGGAGCAGTATACAGGTAGTCAGGAGCAGTATACAGGTAGACAGGAGCAGTATACAGGTAGTCAGGAGCAGTATACAGGTAGTCAGGAGCAGTATACAGGTAGTCAGGAGCAGTATACGGGTAGTCAGGAGCAGTATACAGGTAGTCAGGAGCAGTATACAGGTAGTCAGGAGCAGTATACAGGTAGTCAGGAGCAGTATACAGGTAGTCAGGAGCAGTATACAGGTAGTCAGGAGCAGTATACAGGTAGTCAGGAGCAGTATACAGGTAGTCAGGAGCAGTATACAGGTAGTCAGGAGCAGTATACAGGTAGTCAGGAGCAGTATACAGGTAGTCAGGAGCAGTATACAGGGTAGTCAGGAGCAGTATACAGGTAGTCAGGAGCAGTATACAGGTAGTCAGGAGCAGTATACGGGTAGTCAGGAGCAGTATACAGGTAGTCAGGAGCAGTATACAGGTAGTCAGGAGCAGTATACAGGTAGTCAGGAGCAGTATACAGGTAGTCAGGAGCAGTATACAGGTAGTCAGGAGCAGTATACGGGTAGTCAGGAGCAGTATACAGGTAGTCAGGAGCAGTATACAGGTAGTCAGGAGCAGTATACAGGTAGTCAGGAGCAGTATACAGGTAGTCAGGAGCAGTATACGGGTAGTCAGGAGCAGTATACAGGGTAGTCAGGAGCAGTATACAGGTAGTCAGGAGCAGTATACAGGTAGTCAGGAGCAGTATACAGGTAGTCAGGAGCAGTATACAGGTAGTCAGGAGCAGTATACGGGTAGTCAGGAGCAGTATACAGGGTAGTCAGGAGCAGTATACAGGTAGTCAGGAGCAGTATACAGGTAGTCAGGAGCAGTATACAGGTAGTCAGGAGCAGTATACAGGTAGTCAGGAGCAGTATACAGGTAGTCAGGAGCAGTATACAGGTAGTCAGGAGCAGTATACAGGTAGTCAGGAGCAGTATACAGGGTAGTCAGGAGCAGTATACAGGTAGTCAGGAGCAGTATACAGGTAGTCAGGAGCAGTATACAGGTAGTCAGGAGCAGTATACAGGTAGTCAGGAGCAGTATACAGGTAGTCAGGAGCAGTATACAGGTAGTCAGGAGCAGTATACGGGTAGTCAGGAGCAGTATACAGGTAGTCAGGAGCAGTATACAGGTAGTCAGGAGCAGTATACAGGTAGTCAGGAGCAGTATACAGGTAGTCAGGAGCAGTATACAGGTAGTCAGGAGCAGTATACAGGTAGTCAGGAGCAGTATACAGGTAGTCAGGAGCAGTATACAGGTAGTCAGGAGCAGTATACAGGTAGTCAGGAGCAGTATACAGGTAGTCAGGAGCAGTATACAGGTAGACAGGAGCAGTATACAGGTAGTCAGGAGCAGTATACAGGTAGTCAGGAGCAGTATACAGGTAGTCAGGAGCAGTATACAGGTAGTCAGGAGCAGTATACAGGTAGTCAGGAGCAGTATACAGGTAGTCAGGAGCAGTATACAGGTAGTCAGGAGCAGTATACAGGTAGTCAGGAGCAGTATACAGGGTAGTCAGGAGCAGTATACAGGTAGTCAGGAGCAGTATACAGGTAGTCAGGAGCAGTATACAGGTAGTCAGGAGCAGTATACAGGTAGTCAGGAGCAGTATACAGGTAGTCAGGAGCAGTATACAGGTAGTCAGGAGCAGTATACGGGTAGTCAGGAGCAGTATACAGGTAGTCAGGAGCAGTATACAGGTAGTCAGGAGCAGTATACAGGTAGTCAGGAGCAGTATACAGGTAGTCAGGAGCAGTATACAGGTAGTCAGGAGCAGTATACAGGTAGTCAGGAGCAGTATACAGGTAGTCAGGAGCAGTATACAGGTAGTCAGGAGCAGTATACAGGTAGTCAGGAGCAGTATACAGGTAGTCAGGAGCAGTATACAGGGTAGTCAGGAGCAGTATACAGGTAGTCAGGAGCAGTATACAGGTAGTCAGGAGCAGTATACAGGTAGTCAGGAGCAGTATACAGGTAGTCAGGAGCAGTATACGGGTAGTCAGGAGCAGTATACAGGTAGTCAGGAGCAGTATACAGGTAGTCAGGAGCAGTATACAGGTAGTCAGGAGCAGTATACAGGTAGTCAGGAGCAGTATACGGGTAGTCAGGAGCAGTATACAGGTAGTCAGGAGCAGTATACAGGTAGTCAGGAGCAGTATACAGGTAGTCAGGAGCAGTATACAGGTAGTCAGGAGCAGTATACGAGGTAGTCAGGAGCAGTATACAGGTAGTCAGGAGCAGTATACAGGTAGTCAGGAGCAGTATACAGGTAGTCAGGAGCAGTATACAGGTAGTCAGGAGCAGTATACAGGTAGTCAGGAGCAGTATACAGGTAGTCAGGAGCAGTATACAGTAGTCAGGAGCAGTATACAGGTAGTCAGGAGCAGTATACAGGTAGTCAGGAGCAGTATACAGGTAGTCAGGAGCAGTATACAGGTAGTCAGGAGCAGTATACAGGTAGTCAGGAGCAGTATACAGGTAGTCAGGAGCAGTATACAGGGTAGTCAGGAGCAGTATACAGGTAGTCAGGAGCAGTATACAGGTAGTCAGGAGCAGTATACAGGTAGTCAGGAGCAGTATACAGGTAGTCAGGAGCAGTATACAGGTAGTCAGGAGCAGTATACAGGTAGTCAGGAGCAGTATACAGGTAGTCAGGAGCAGTATACAGGTAGTCAGGAGCAGTATACAGGTAGTCAGGAGCAGTATACAGGTAGTCAGGAGCAGTATACAGGTAGTCAGGAGCAGTATACAGGTAGTCAGGAGCAGTATACAGGTAGTCAGGAGCAGTATACGGTAGTCAGGAGCAGTATACAGGTAGTCAGGAGCAGTATACAGGTAGTCAGGAGCAGTATACGGTAGTCAGGAGCAGTATACAGGTAGTCAGGAGCAGTATACAGGTAGTCAGGAGCAGTATACAGGGTAGTCAGGAGCAGTATACAGGTAGTCAGGAGCAGTATACAGGTAGTCAGGAGCAGTATACAGGTAGTCAGGAGCAGTATACAGGTAGTCAGGAGCAGTATACAGGTAGTCAGGAGCAGTATACAGGGTAGTCAGGAGCAGTATACAGGTAGTCAGGAGCAGTATACAGGTAGTCAGGAGCAGTATACAGGTAGTCAGGAGCAGTATACAGGTAGTCAGGAGCAGTATACAGGTAGTCAGGAGCAGTATACAGGTAGTCAGGAGCAGTATACAGGTAGTCAGGAGCAGTATACAGGTAGTCAGGAGCAGTATACAGGTAGTCAGGAGCAGTATACAGGTAGTCAGGAGCAGTATACAGGTAGTCAGGAGCAGTATACAGGTAGTCAGGAGCAGTATACAGGTAGTCAGGAGCAGTATACAGGTAGTCAGGAGCAGTATACAGGTAGTCAGGAGCAGTATACAGGTAGTCAGGAGCAGTATACAGGTAGTCAGGAGCAGTATACAGGTAGTCAGGAGCAGTATACAGGTAGTCAGGAGCAGTATACAGGTAGTCAGGAGCAGTATACAGGTAGTCAGGAGCAGTATACAGGGTAGTCAGGAGCAGTATACAGGTAGTCAGGAGCAGTATACAGGTAGTCAGGAGCAGTATACAGGTAGTCAGGAGCAGTATACAGGTAGTCAGGAGCAGTATACAGGTAGTCAGGAGCAGTATACAGGTAGTCAGGAGCAGTATACAGGTAGTCAGGAGCAGTATACAGGTAGTCAGGAGCAGTATACAGGTAGTCAGGAGCAGTATACAGGTAGTCAGGAGCAGTATACAGGTAGTCAGGAGCAGTATACAGGTAGTCAGGAGCAGTATACAGGTAGTCAGGAGCAGTATACAGGTAGTCAGGAGCAGTATACAGGTAGTCAGGAGCAGTATACAGGTAGTCAGGAGCAGTATACAGGTAGTCAGGAGCAGTATACAGGTAGTCAGGAGCAGTATACAGGTAGTCAGGAGCAGTATACAGGTAGTCAGGAGCAGTATACAGGTAGTCAGGAGCAGTATACAGGGTAGTCAGGAGCAGTATACAGGGTAGTCAGGAGCAGTATACAGGTAGTCAGGAGCAGTATACAGGTAGTCAGGAGCAGTATACAGGTAGTCAGGAGCAGTATACAGGTAGTCAGGAGCAGTATACAGGTAGTCAGGAGCAGTATACAGGTAGTCAGGAGCAGTATACAGGTAGTCAGGAGCAGTATACAGGTAGTCAGGAGCAGTATACAGGTAGTCAGGAGCAGTATACAGGTAGTCAGGAGCAGTATACAGGTAGTCAGGAGCAGTATACAGGTAGTCAGGAGCAGTATACAGGTAGTCAGGAGCAGTATACAGGTAGTCAGGAGCAGTATACAGGTAGTCAGGAGCAGTATACAGGTAGTCAGGAGCAGTATACAGGTAGTCAGGAGCAGTATACAGGTAGTCAGGAGCAGTATACAGGTAGTCAGGAGCAGTATACAGGTAGTCAGGAGCAGTATACAGGTAGTCAGGAGCAGTATACAGGTAGTCAGGAGCAGTATACAGGTAGTCAGGAGCAGTATACAGGTAGTCAGGAGCAGTATACAGGTAGTCAGGAGCAGTATACAGGTAGTCAGGAGCAGTATACAGGTAGTCAGGAGCAGTATACAGGTAGTCAGGAGCAGTATACAGGTAAGTCAGGAGCAGTATACAGGTAGTCAGGAGCAGTATACAGGTAGTCAGGAGCAGTATACAGGTAGTCAGGAGCAGTATACAGGGTAGTCAGGAGCAGTATACAGGTAGTCAGGAGCAGTATACAGGTAGTCAGGAGCAGTATACAGGTAGTCAGGAGCAGTATACAGGGTAGTCAGGAGCAGTATACAGGTAGTCAGGAGCAGTATACAGGGTAGTCAGGAGCAGTATACAGGTAGTCAGGAGCAGTATACAGGTAGACAGGAGCAGTATACAGGTAGACAGGAGCAGTATACAGGTAGTCAGGAGCAGTATACAGGGTAGTCAGGAGCAGTATACAGGTAGTCAGGAGCAGTATACAGGTAGTCAGGAGCAGTATACAGGGTAGTCAGGAGCAGTATACAGGTAGTCAGGAGCAGTATACAGGTAGTCAGGAGCAGTATACAGGGGTAGTCAGGAGCAGTATACGGTAGTCAGGAGCAGGTATACGGTAGTCAGGAGCAGTAATACAGGTAGTCAGGAGCAGTATACACGGGTAGTCAGGAGCGAGTATACGGGTAGTCAGGAGCAGTATACACGGGATAGTCAGGAGCAGTATACAGGTAGTCAGGAGCAGGTATACAGGTAGACAGGAGCAGTATTACAGGTAGTCAGGAGCAGTATACAGGTAGTCAGGAGCAGTATACAGGTAGTCAAGAGCAGATACAGGTTGTCAGGAGCAGTATACAGGTAGTCAGAGCAGTATACAGGTAGTCAGGAGCAGTATAATACAGGTAGTCAGGAGCAGTATACAGGGTAGTCAGGAGCAGTATACAGGTAGTCAGGAGCAGTATACAGGTAGTCAGGAGCAGTATACAGGTAGTCAGGAGCAGTATACAGGTAGTCAGGAGCAGTATACAGGTAGTCAGGAGCAGTATACAGGTAGTCAGGAGCAGTATACAGGTAGTCAGGAGCAGTATACAGGTAGTCAGGAGCAGTATACAGGTAGTCAGGAGCAGTATACAGGTAGTCAGGAGCAGTATACAGGTAGTCAGGAGCAGTATACAGGTAGTCAGGAGCAGTATACAGGTAGTCAGGAGCAGTATACAGGTAGTCAGGAGCAGTATACAGGTAGTCAGGAGCAGTATACAGGTAGTCAGGAGCAGTATACAGGTAGTCAGGAGCAGTATACAGGTAGTCAGGAGCAGTATACAGGTAGTCAGGAGCAGTATACAGGTAGTCAGGAGCAGTATACAGGTAGTCAGGAGCAGTATACAGGTAGTCAGGAGCAGTATACAGGTAGTCAGGAGCAGTATACGGGTAGTCAGGAGCAGTATACAGGTAGTCAGGAGCAGTATACAGGTAGTCAGGAGCAGTATACAGGTAGTCAGGAGCAGTATACAGGTAGTCAGGAGCAGTATACAGGTAGTCAGGAGCAGTATACAGGTAGTCAGGAGCAGTATACAGGTAGTCAGGAGCAGTATACAGGTAGTCAGGAGCAGTATACAGGTAGTCAGGAGCAGTATACAGGTAGTCAGGAGCAGTATACAGGTAGTCAGGAGCAGTATACAGGGTAGTCAGGAGCAGTATACAGGTAGTCAGGAGCAGTATACAGGTAGTCAGGAGCAGTATACAGGTAGTCAGGAGCAGTATACAGGTAGTCAGGAGCAGTATACAGGTAGTCAGGAGCAGTATACGGGTAGTCAGGAGCAGTATACAGGTAGTCAGGAGCAGTATACAGGTAGTCAGGAGCAGTATACAGGTAGTCAGGAGCAGTATACAGGTAGTCAGGAGCAGTATACGGGTAGTCAGGAGCAGTATACGGGTAGTCAGGAGCAGTATACAGGTAGTCAGGAGCAGTATACGGGTAGTCAGGAGCAGTATACAGGTAGTCAGGAGCAGTA
>NW_027440995.1:0-48106 GCF_031893055.1 Leptodactylus fuscus
TCTGTGTATGTGCGTGTCAGTCAGTAGTCTGTGTATGTGTGTGTCAGTCAGTATTGTGTGTATGTGTGTGTACATCAATTGTCTGTGTATGTGTGTATCAGTCAGTTGTCTGTGTATGTGTGTGTCAGTCAGTAGTCTGTGTATGTGTACGTCAGTTGTCTGTGTATGTGTGTGTCAGTCAGTAGTCTGTGTATGTGAACGTCAGTTGTCTGTGTATGTGTGTGTCAGTCAGTAGACTGTGTATGTGCGTGTCAGTCAGTAGTCTGTGTATGTGTGTGTCAGTCAGTAATGTGTGTATGTGTGTGTACATCAATTGTCTGTGTATGTGTGTGTCAGTCAGTTGTCTGTGTATGTGTGTGTCAGTCAGTAGTCTGTGTATGTGCGTGTCAGTCAGTAGTCTGTGTATGTGCGTGTTAGTCAGTAGTCTGTCTATGTGTGTGTACGTCAGTAGTCTGTGTATGTGTGTGTACGTCAGTTGTCTGTGTATGTGTGGGTCAGTCAGTAGTCTGTGTACATGCGTGTAAGTCAGTAGTCTGTGTATGTGTGTGTATGTCAGTTGTCTATGTATGTGTATGTACGTCAGTAGTCTGTGTATGTTTGTGTCAGTCAGTAGTCTGTGTATGTGTTTGTCAGTCAGTAGTCTGTGTATGTGTGTGTACGTCAGTTGTCTGTGTATGTGTGTGTCAGTTAGTAGTCTGTGTATGTGTACGTCAGTAGTCTGTGTATGTGCGTGTCAGTCAGTAATCTGTGTACGTGTGTGTATGTCAGTTGTCTGAGTATGTGTGTGTACGTCTGTTGTCTGTGTATGTGTGTGTCGGTCAGTAGTCTGTGTATGTGTGTGTTAGTCAGTAGTTTGTGTATGTGTACGTCAGTTGTCTGTGTATGTGTGTGTCAGTCAGTAGTCATTGTATGTGTGTGTGTACGTCAGTTGTCTGTGTGTGTCAGTCAGTAGTCTTTGTATGTGTGTGTATGTCAGTTGTCTGTGTATGTGTGTGTCAGTCAGTAGTCTGTGTATGTGCGTGTCAGTCAGTAGTCTGTGTATGTGCGTGTCAGTCAGTAGTCTGTGTATGTGTGTGTACGTCAGTTGTCTGTGTATGTGTGTGTCAGTCAGTAGTCTGTGTATGTGTACGTCAGTAGTCTGTGTATGTGCGTGTCAGTCAGTAGTCTGTGTATGCGTGTGTATGTCAGTTGTCTGAGTATGTGTGTGTACGTCTGTTGTCTGTGTATGTGTGTGTCAGTCAGTAGTCTGTGTATGTGTGTACGTCAGTTGTCTGTGTATGTGTGTGTACGTCAGTAGTCTGTGTATGTGTGTGTCAGTCAGTAGTCTGTGTATGTGTGTGTACGTCTGTAGTCTGTGTATGTGTGTGTCAGTCAGTAGTCTGTGTATGTGTGTGTTAGACAGTAGTCTGTGTATGTGTGTACATCAGTTGTCTGTGTATGTGTGTGTACGTCTGTTGTCTGTGTATGTGTGTGTCAGTCAGTAGTCTGTGTATGTGTGTACGTCAGTTGTCTGTGTATGTGTGTGTACGTCAGTAGTCTGTGTATGTGTGTGTCAGTCAGTAGTCTGTGTATGTGTGTGTACGTCTGTAGTCTGTGTATGTGTGTGTCAGTCAGTAGTCTGTGTATGTGTGTGTTAGTCAGTAGTCTGTGTATGTGTGTACATCAGTTGTCTGTGTATGTGTGTGTCAGTCAGTAGTCTGTGTATGTGTACGTCAGTTGTCTGTGTATGTGTGTGTCAGTCAGTAGTCTTTGTATGTGTGTGTACGTCAGTTGTCTGTGTGTGTCAGTCAGTAGTCTGTGTATGTGCGTGTCAGTCAGTAGTCTGTGTATGTGTGTGTTAGTCGGTAGTGTGTGTATGTGTGTGTACATCAATTGTCTGTGTATGTGTGTGTCAGTCAGTTGTCTGTGTATGTGTGTGTCAGTCAGTAGTCTGTGTATGTGCGTGTCAGTCAGTAGTCTGTGTATGTGCGTGTCAGTCAGTAGTCTGTGTATGTGTGTGTACGTCAGTTGTCTGTGTATGTGTGTGTATGTCAGTTGTCTGTGTATTTGTGTGTACGTCAGTAGTCTGTGTATGTGTGTCAGTCAGTTGTCTGTGTATGTGTGTGTCAGTCAGTAGTCTGTGTATGTGTACGTCAGTAGTCCGTGTACGTGCGTGTCAGTCAGTAATCTGTGTATGTGTGTGTATGTCAGTTGTCTGAGTATGTGTGTGTACGTCTGTTGTCTGTGTATGTGTGTGTACGTCAGTTGTCTGTGTATGTGTGTGTCAGTTAGTAGTCTGTGTATGTGTACGTCAGTAGTCTGTGTACGTGCGTGTCAGTCAGTAATCTGTGTATGTGTGTGTATGTCAGTTGTCTGAGTATGTGTGTGTACGTCAGTTGTCTGTGTATGTGTGTGTCGGTCAGTAGTCTGTGTATGTGTACGTCAGTAGTCTGTGTATGTGTGTGTCAGTCAGTAGTCTGTGTGTGTGTCAGTTGTCTGTGTATGTGTGTGTCAGTCAGTAGTCTGTGTATGTGTGTGTGTACGTCAGTTGTCTGCGTATGTGTGTGTCAGTCAGTAGTCTTTGTATGTGTGTGTACGTTAGTTGTCTGTGTATGTGTGTGTACGTCAGTTGTCTGTGTATGTGTGGGTCAGTCAGTAGTCTGTGTACATGCGTGTAAGTCAGTAGTCTGTGTATGTGTGTGTATGTCAGTTGTCTGTGTATGTGTATGTACGTCAGTAGTCTGTGTATGTTTGTGTCAGTCAGTAGTCTGTGTATGTGTTTGTCAGTCAGTAGTCTGTGTATGTGTGTGTCAGTCAGTATTGTGTGTATGTGTGTGTACATCAATTGTCTGTGTATGTGTGTGTCAGTCAGTTGTCTGTGTATGTGTGTGTCAGTCAGTAGTCTGTGTATGTGTACGTCAGTTGTCTGTGTATGTGTGTGTCGGTCAGTAGTCTGTGTATGTGCGTGTCAGTCAGTAGTCTGTGTATGTGTGTGTCAGTCAGTATTGTGTGTGTACATCAATTGTCTGTGTATGTGTGTGTCAGTCAGTTGTCTGTGTATGTGTGTGTCAGTCAGTAGTCTGTGTATGTGTACGTCAGTTGTCTGTGTATGTGTGTGTCAGTCAGTAGTCTGTGTATGTGTACGTCAGTTGTCTGTGTATGTGTGTGTCAGTCAGTAGTCTGTGTATGTGCGTGTCAGTCAGTAGTCTGTGTATGTGTGTGTCAGTCAGTAGTGTGTGTATGTGTGTGTACATCAATTGTCTGTGTATGTGTGTGTCAGTCAGTTGTCTCTGTATGTGTGTGTCAGTCAGTAGTCTGTGTATGTGTACGTCAGTTGTCTGTGTATGTGTGTGTCAGTCAGTAGTCTTTGTATGTGTGTGTGTACGTCAGTTGTCTGTGTGTGTGTCAGTCAGTAGTCTGTGTATGTGCGTGTCAGTCAGTAGTCTGTGTATGTGTGTGTCAGTCAGTAGTGTGTGTATGTGTGTACATCAATTGTCTGTGTATGTGTGTGTCAGTCAGTTGTCTGTGTATGTGTGTGTTAGTCAGTAGTTTGTGTATGTGTACGTCAGTTGTCTGTGTATGTGTGTGTCAGTCAGTAGTCATTGTATGTGTGTGTGTATGTCAGTTGTCTGTGTGTGTCAGTCAGTTGTCTTTGTATGTGTTTGTATGTCAGTTGTCTGTGTATGTGTGTGTCAGTCAGTAGTCTGTGTATGTGCGTGTCAGTCAGTAGTCTGTGTATGTGCGTGTCAGTCAGTAGTCTGTGTATGTGTGTGTACGTCAGTTGTCTGTGTATGTGTGTGTCAGTCAGTAGTCTGTGTATGTGTACGTCAGTAGTCTGTGTATGTGCGTGTCAGTCAGTAGTCTGTGTATGTGTGTGTATTTCAGTTGTCTGAGTATGTGTGTGTACGTCTGTTGTCTGTGTATGTGTGTGTCAGTCAGTAGTCTGTGTATGTGTGTGTTAGTCAGTAGTCTGTGTATGTGTGTACATCAGTTGTCTGTGTATGTGTGTGTCAGTCAGTAGTCTGTGTATGTGTACGTCAGTTGTCTGTGTATGTGTGTGTCAGTCAGTAGTCTTTGTATGTGTGTGTACGTCAGTTGTCTGTGTGTGTCAGTCAGTAGTCTGTGTATGTGCGTGTCAGTCAGTAGTCTGTGTATGTGTGTGTCAGTCAGTAGTGTGTGTATGTGTGTGTACGTCAGTTGTCTGTGTATGTGTGTGTCAGTCAGTAGTCTGTGTATGTGTACGTCAGCAGTCCGTGTACGTGCGTGTCAGTCAGTAATCTGTGTATGTGTGTGTATGTCAGTTGTCTGAGTATGTGTGTGTACGTCTGTTGTCTGTGTATGTGCGTTTCAGTCAGTAGTCTGTGTATGTGTGTGTACGTCAGTAGTCTGTGTGTGTGTGTGTCAGTCAGTTGTCTATGTATGTGTGTGTCAGTCAGTAGTCTGTGTATGTGTGTGTCAGTCAGTAGTCTGTGTATGTGTTGTCGGTCAGTAGTCTGTGTGTGTGTCAGTTGTCTGTGTATGTGTGTGTCAGTCAGTAGTCTGTGTATGTGTACGTCAGTTGTCTGTGTATGTGTGTGTCAGTCAGTAGTCTTTGTATGTGTGTGTGTACGTCAGTTGTCTGTGTGTGTGTCAGTCAGTAGTCTGTGTATGTGTGTGTCAGTCAGTAGTGTGTGTATGTGTGTACATCAATTGTCTGTGTATGTGTGTGTCAGTCAGTTGTCTGTGTATGTGTGTGTCAGTCAGTAGTCTTTGTATGTGTGTGTGTAAGTCAGTTGTCTGTGTGTGTCAGTCAGTAGTCTTTGTATGTGTGTGTATGTCAGTTGTCTGTGTATGTGTGTGTCAGTCAGTAGTCTGTGTATGTGCGTGTCAGTCAGTAGTCTGTGTATGTGTGTGTATGTCAGTTGTCTGTGTATGTGTGTGTACGTCAGTAGTCTGTGTATGTGTACGTCGTTTGTCTGTGTATGTGTGTGTCAGTCAGTAGTCTGTGTATGTATACGTCAGTGGTCTGTGTATGTGTGTGTCAGTCAGTAGTCTTTGTATGTGTGTGTGTAAGTCAGTTGTCTGTGTGTGTCAGTCAGTAGTCTTTGTATGTGTGTGTATGTCAGTTGTCTGTGTATGTGTGTGTCAGTCAGTAGTCTGTGTATGTGCGTGTCAGTCAGTAGTCTGTGTATGTGTGTGTATGTCATTTGTCTGTATATGTGTGTGTACGTCAGTAGTCCGTGTACCTGCATGTCAGTCAGTAGTCTGTGTATGTGTGTGTATGTCAGTTGTCTGTATATGTATGTGTACGTCAGTATTCTGTGTACCTGCGTATCAGTCAGTAGACTGTGTATGTGTGTGTATGTCAGTTGTCTGTGTATGTGTGTGTACGTCAGTAGTCTGTGTATGTGTGTGTCAGTCAGTAGTCTTTGTATGTGTGTGTACGTCAGTTGTCTGTGTGTGTCAGTTGTCTGTGTATGTGTGTGTCAGTCAGTAGTCTTTGTATGTGTGTGTACGTCAGTTGTCTGTGTATGTGTGTGTCAGTCAGTAGTCTGTGTATGTGCGTGTCAGTCAGTAGTCTGTGTATGTGTGTGTCAGTCAGTAGTGTGTGTATGTGTGTGTACATCAATTGTCTGTGTATGTGTGTGTCAGTCAGTTGTCTGTGTATGTGTGTGTCAGTCAGTAGTGTGTGTATGTGTGTGTACATCAATTGTCTGTGTATGTGTGTGTCAGTCAGTTGTCTGTGTATGTGTGTGTCAGTCAGTAGTCTGTGTATGTGTATGTCAGTTGTCTGTGTATGTGTGTGTCAGTCAGTAGTCTTTGTATGTGTTTGTGTATGTCAGTTGTCTGTGTGTGTCAGTCAGTAGTCTGTGTTTATGCGTGTCAGTCAGTAGTCTGTGTATGTGTGTGTCAGTCAGTAGTGTGTGTATGTGTGTGTACATCAATTGTCTGTGTATGTGTGTGTCAGTCAGTTGTCTGTGTATGTGTGTGTCAGTCAGTAGTTTGTGTATGTGTATGTCAGTTGTCTGTGTATGTGTGTGTCAGTCAGTAGTCTTTGTATGTGTGTGTACGTCAGTTGTCTATGTGTGTGTCAGTCAGTAGTCTTTGTATGTGTGTGTACGTCAGTTGTCTGTGTATGTATGTGTCAGTCAGTAGTCTTTGTATGTGTGTGTACGTCAGTTGTCTATGTGTGTGTCAGTCAGTAGTCTGTGTATGTGCGTGTCAGTTAGTCTATGTATGTGCGTGTCAGTCAGTAGTCTGTGTATGTGTGTGTACGTCAGTAGTCTGTGTATGTGTGTGTACGTCAGTTGTCTGTGTATGTTTGGGTCAGTCAGTAGTCTGTGTACGTGCGTGTAAGTCAGTAGTCTGTGTATGTGTGTGTATGTCAGTTGTCTGAGTATGTGTGTGTACGTCTGTTGTCTGTGTATGTGTGTGTCAGTCAGTAGTCTGTGTATGTGTGTCAGTCAGTAGTCTTTTTATGTGTGTGTGTACGTCAGTTGTCTGTGTGTGTCAGTCAGTAGTCTGTGTTTGTGCGTGTCAGTCAGTAGTCTGTGTATGTGTGTGTCAGTCAGTAGTGTGTGTATGTGTGTGTACATCAATTGTCTGTGTATGTGTGTCAGTCAGTTGTCTGTGTATGTGTGTGTCAGTCAGTAGTCTTTGTATGTGTTTGTGTACGTCAGTTGTCTGTGTGTGTCAGTCAGTAGTCTGTGTTTGTGCGTGTCAGTCAGTAGTCTGTGTATGTGTGTGTCAGTCAGTAGTGTGTGTATGTGTGTGTACATCAATTGTCTGTGTATGTGTGTGTCAGTCAGTTGTCTGTGTATGTGTGTGTCAGTCAGTAGTCTGTGTATGTGTATGTCAGTTGTCTGTGTATGTGTGTGTCAGTCAGTAGTCTTTGTATGTGTGTGTGTACGTCAGTTGTCTCTGTGTGTGTCAGTCAGTAGTCTTTGTATGTGTGTGTACGTCAGTTGTCTGTGCATGTGTGTGTCAGTCAGTAGTCTGTGTATGTGCGTGTCAGTTAGTCTATGTATGTGAGAGTCAGTCAGTAGTCTGTGTATGTGTGTGTACGTCAGTAGTCTGTGTATGTGTGTACGTCAGTTGTCTGTGTATGTGTGGGTCAGTCAGTAGTCTGTGTACGTGCGTGTAAGTCAGTAGTCTGTGTATGTGTGTGTATGTCAGTTGTCTGTGTATGTGTGTGTACGTCAGTAGCCTGTGTATGTGTTTGTCAGTCAGTAGTCTGTGTATGTGTGTGTACTTCAGTTGTCTGTGTATGTGTGTGTCAGTCAGTAGTCTGTGTATGTGTACGTCAGTAGTCTGTGTATGTGCGTGTCAGTCAGTAGTCTGTGTATGCGTGTGTATGTCAGTTGTCTGAGTATGTGTGTGTACGTCTGTTGTCTGTGTATGTGTGTGTCAGTCAGTAGTCTGTGTATGTGTGTACGTCAGTTGTCTGTGTATGTGTGTGTACGTCAGTAGTCTGTGTATGTGTGTGTCAGTCAGTAGTCTGTGTATGTGTGTGTACGTCTGTAGTCTGTGTATGTGTGTGTCAGTCAGTAGTCTGTGTATGTGTGTGTTAGACAGTAGTCTGTGTATGTGTGTACATCAGTTGTCTGTGTATGTGTGTGTACGTCTGTTGTCTGTGTATGTGTGTGTCAGTCAGTAGTCTGTGTATGTGTGTACGTCAGTTGTCTGTGTATGTGTGTGTACGTCAGTAGTCTGTGTATGTGTGTGTCAGTCAGTAGTCTGTGTATGTGTGTGTACGTCTGTAGTCTGTGTATGTGTGTGTCAGTCAGTAGTCTGTGTATGTGTGTGTTAGTCAGTAGTCTGTGTATGTGTGTACATCAGTTGTCTGTGTATGTGTGTGTCAGTCAGTAGTCTGTGTATGTGTACGTCAGTTGTCTGTGTATGTGTGTGTCAGTCAGTAGTCTTTGTATGTGTGTGTACGTCAGTTGTCTGTGTGTGTCAGTCAGTAGTCTGTGTATGTGCGTGTCAGTCAGTAGTCTGTGTATGTGTGTGTTAGTCAGTAGTGTGTGTATGTGTGTGTACATCAATTGTCTGTGTATGTGTGTGTCAGTCAGTTGTCTGTGTATGTGTGTGTCAGTCAGTAGTCTGTGTATGTGCGTGTCAGTCAGTAGTCTGTGTATGTGCGTGTCAGTCAGTAGTCTGTGTATGTGTGTGTACGTCAGTTGTCTGTGTATTTGTGTGTACGTCAGTAGTCTGTGTATGTGTGTGTCAGTCAGTTGTCTGTGTATGTGTGTGTCAGTCAGTAGTCTGTGTATGTGTACGTCAGTAGTCCGTGTACGTGCGTGTCAGTCAGTAATCTGTGTATGTGTGTGTATGTCAGTTGTCTGAGTATGTGTGTGTACGTCTGTTGTCTGTGTATGTGTGTGTCGGTCAGTAGTCTGTGTATGTGTACGTCAGTAGTCTGTGTATGTGTGTGTCAGTCAGTAGTCTGTGTATGTGCGTTTCAGTCAGTAGTCTGTGTATGTGTGTGTACGTCAGTAGTCTGTGTATGTGTGTGTCAGTCAGTTGTCTATGTATGTGTGTGTCAGTCAGTAGTCTGTGTATGTGTGTGTACGTCAGTAGTCTGTGTATGTGTGTGTACGTCAGTTGTCTGTGTATGTGTGGGTCAGTCAGTAGTCTGTGTACGTGCGTGTAAGTCAGTAGTCTGTGTATGTGTGTGTATGTCAGTTGTCTGTGTATGTGTGTGTACGTCAGTAGTCTGTGTATGTGTTTGTCAGTCAGTAGTCTGTGTATGTGTGTGTACTTCAGTTGTCTGTGTATGTGTGTGTCATTCAGTAGTCTGTGTATGTGTACGTCAGTAGTCTGTGTATGTGCGTGTCAGTCAGTAGTCTGTGTATGCGTGTGTATGTCAGTTGTCTGAGTATGTGTGTGTACGTCTGTCGTCTGTGTATGTGTGTGTCAGTCAGTAGTCTGTGTATGTGTGTAAGTCAGTTGTCTGTGTATGTGTGTGTACGTCAGTAGTCTGTGTATGTGTGTGTCAGTCAGTAGTCTGTGTATGTGTGTGTACGTCTGTAGTCTGTGTATGTGTGTGTCAGTCAGTAGTCTGTGTATGTGTGTGTACGTCTGTAGTCTGTGTATGTGTGTGTCAGTCAGTAGTCTGTGTATGTGTGTGTTAGACAGTAGTCTGTGTATGTGTGTACATCAGTTGTCTGTGTATGTGTGTGTACGTCTGTTGTCTGTGTATGTGCGTGTCAGTCAGTAGTCTGTGTATGTGTGTGTCAGTCAGTATTGTGTGTGTACATCAATTGTCTGTGTATGTGTGTGTCAGTCAGTTGTCTGTGTATGTGTGTGTCAGTCAGTAGTCTGTGTATGTGTACGTCAGTTGTCTGTGTATGTGTGTGTCAGTCAGTAGTCTGTGTATGTGTACGTCAGTTGTCTGTGTATGTGTGTGTCAGTCAGTAGTCTGTGTATGTGCGTGTCAGTCAGTAGTCTGTGTATGTGTGTGTCAGTCAGTAGTGTGTGTATGTGTGTGTACATCAATTGTCTGTGTATGTGTGTGTCAGTCAGTTGTCTCTGTATGTGTGTGTCAGTCAGTAGTCTGTGTATGTGTACGTCAGTTGTCTGTGTATGTGTGTGTCAGTCAGTAGTCTTTGTATGTGTGTGTGTACGTCAGTTGTCTGTGTGTGTGTCAGTCAGTAGTCTGTGTATGTGCGTGTCAGTCAGTAGTCTGTGTATGTGTGTGTCAGTCAGTAGTGTGTGTATGTGTGTACATCAATTGTCTGTGTATGTGTGTGTCAGTCAGTTGTCTGTGTATGTGTGTGTTAGTCAGTAGTTTGTGTATGTGTACGTCAGTTGTCTGTGTATGTGTGTGTCAGTCAGTAGTCATTGTATGTGTGTGTGTATGTCAGTTGTCTGTGTGTGTCAGTCAGTTGTCTTTGTATGTGTTTGTATGTCAGTTGTCTGTGTATGTGTGTGTCAGTCAGTAGTCTGTGTATGTGCGTGTCAGTCAGTAGTCTGTGTATGTGCGTGTCAGTCAGTAGTCTGTGTATGTGTGTGTACGTCAGTTGTCTGTGTATGTGTGTGTCAGTCAGTAGTCTGTGTATGTGTACGTCAGTAGTCTGTGTATGTGCGTGTCAGTCAGTAGTCTGTGTATGTGTGTGTATTTCAGTTGTCTGAGTATGTGTGTGTACGTCTGTTGTCTGTGTATGTGTGTGTCAGTCAGTAGTCTGTGTATGTGTGTGTTAGTCAGTAGTCTGTGTATGTGTGTACATCAGTTGTCTGTGTATGTATGTGTCAGTCAGTAGTCTGTGTATGTGTACGTCAGTTGTCTGTGTATGTGTGTGTCAGTCAGTAGTCTTTGTATGTGTGTGTACGTCAGTTGTCTGTGTGTGTCAGTCAGTAGTCTGTGTATGTGCGTGTCAGTCAGTAGTCTGTGTATGTGTGTGTCAGTCAGTAGTGTGTGTATGTGTGTGTACATCAATTGTCTGTGTATGTGTGTGTCAGTCAGTTGTCTGTGTATGTGTGTCAGTCAGTAGTCTGTGTATGTGCGTGTCAGTCAGTAGTCTGTGTATGTGCGTGTCAGTCAGTAGTCTGTGTATGTGTGTGTACGTCAGTAGTCTGTGTATGTGTGTGTACGTCAGTTGTCTGTGTATGTGTGGGTCAGTCAGTAGTCTGTGTACATGCGTGTAAGTCAGTAGTCTGTGTATGTGTATGTACGTCAGTAGTCTGTGTATGTTTGTGTCAGTCAGTAGTCTGTGTATGTGTTTGTCAGTCAGTAGTCTGTGTATGTGTGTGTACGTCAGTTGTCTGTGTATGTGTGTGTCAGTCAGTAGTCTGTGTATGTGTACGTCAGCAGTCCGTGTACGTGCGTGTCAGTCAGTAATCTGTGTATGTGTGTGTATGTCAGTTGTCTGAGTATGTGTGTGTACGTCTGTTGTCTGTGTATGTGCGTTTCAGTCAGTAGTCTGTGTATGTGTGTGTACGTCAGTAGTCTGTGTATGTGTGTGTCAGTCAGTTGTCTATGTATGTGTGTGTCAGTCAGTAGTCTGTGTATGTGTTGTCGGTCAGTAGTCTGTGTGTGTGTCAGTTGTCTGTGTATGTGTGTGTCAGTCAGTAGTCTGTGTATGTGTACGTCAGTTGTCTGTGTATGTGTGTGTCAGTCAGTAGTCTTTGTATGTGTGTGTGTACGTCAGTTGTCTGTGTGTGTGTCAGTCAGTAGTCTGTGTATGTGTGTGTCAGTCAGTAGTGTGTGTATGTGTGTACATCAATTGTCTGTGTATGTGTGTGTCAGTCAGTTGTCTGTGTATGTGTGTGTCAGTCAGTAGTCTTTGTATGTGTGTGTGTAAGTCAGTTGTCTGTGTGTGTCAGTCAGTAGTCTTTGTATGTGTGTGTATGTCAGTTGTCTGTGTATGTGTGTGTCAGTCAGTAGTCTGTGTATGTGCGTGTCAGTCAGTAGTCTGTGTATGTGTGTGTATGTCAGTTGTCTGTGTATGTGTGTGTACGTCAGTAGTCTGTGTATGTGTACGTCGTTTGTCTGTGTATGTGTGTGTCAGTCAGTAGTCTGTGTATGTATACGTCAGTGGTCTGTGTATGTATGTGTATGTCATTTGTCTGTATATGTGTGTGTACGTCAGTAGTCCGTGTACCTGCATGTCAGTCAGTAGTCTGTGTATGTGTGTGTATGTCAGTTGTCTGTATATGTATGTGTACGTCAGTATTCTGTGTACCTGCGTATCAGTCAGTAGACTGTGTATGTGTGTGTATGTCAGTTGTCTGTGTATGTGTGTGTACGTCAGTAGTCTGTGTATGTGTGTGTCAGTCAGTAGTCTTTGTATGTGTGTGTCAGTCAGTTGTCTGTGTATGTGTGTGTCAGTCAGTAGTCTGTGTATGTGTATGTCAGTTGTCTGTGTATGTGTGTGTCAGTCAGTAGTCTTTGTATGTGTTTGTGTATGTCAGTTGTCTGTGTGTGTCAGTCAGTAGTCTGTGTTTTTGCGTGTCAGTCAGTAGTCTGTGTATGTGTGTGTCAGTCAGTAGTGTGTGTATGTGTGTGTACATCAATTGTCTGTGTATGTGTGTGTCAGTCAGTTGTCTGTGTATGTGTGTGTCAGTCAGTAGTTTGTGTATGTGTATGTCAGTTGTCTGTGTATGTGTGTGTCAGTCAGTAGTCTTTGTATGTGTGTGTACGTCAGTTGTCTATGTGTGTGTCAGTCAGTAGTCTTTGTATGTGTGTGTACGTCAGTTGTCTGTGTATGTATGTGTCAGTCAGTAGTCTGTGTATGTGCGTGTCAGTCAGTAGTCTGTGTATGTGTGTGTACGTCAGTAGTCTGTGTATGTGTGTGTACGTCAGTTGTCTGTGTATGTTTGGGTCAGTCAGTAGTCTGTGTATGTGCGTGTAAGTCAGTAGTCTGTGTATGTGTGTGTATGTCAGTTGTCTGAGTATGTGTGTGTACGTCTGTTGTCTGTGTATGTGTGTGTCAGTCAGTAGTCTGTGTATGTGTGTCAGTCAGTAGTCTGTGTATGTGTGTGTCGGTCAGTAGTCTGTGTATGTGCGTTTCAGTCAGTAGTCTGTGTATGTGTGTGTACGTCAGTAGTCTGTGTATGTTTGTGTCAGTCAGTCTGTGTATGTCTGTGTACGTCAGTTGTCTGTGTATGTGTGTGTCAGTCAGTAGTCTGTGTATGTGTGTGTCAGTCAGTAGTCTGTGTATGTTTGTGTCGGTCAGTAGTCTGTGTATGTGTACGTCAGTAGTCTGTGTATGTGTGTGTCAGTCAGTAGTCTGTGTATGTGCGTTTCAGTCAGTAGTCTGTGTATGTTTGTGTCAGTCAGTTGTCTGTGTATGTTTGTGTCAGTCAGTAGTCTGTGTATGTGTGTGTCAGTCAGTAGACTGTGTATGTGTGTCGGTCAGTAGTCTGTGTGTGTGTATGTCAGTTGTCTGTGTATGTGTGTGTACGTCAGTAGTCTGTGTATGTGTACGTCATTTGTATGTGTATGTGTGTGTCAGTCAGTAGTCTGTGTATGTGTACGTCAGTGGTCTGTGTATGTGTGTGTATGTCATTTGTCTGTATATGTGTGTGTAGGTCAGTAGTCTGTGTACCTGCGTATCAGTCAGTAGACTGTGTATGTGTGTGTATGTCAGTTGTCTGTGTATGTGTGTGTACGTCAGTAGTCTGTGTATGTGTGTGTCAGTCAGTTGTCTATGTATGTGTGTGTCAGTCAGTAGTCTGTGTATGTGTGTGTCAGTCAGTAATCTTTGTATGTGTGTGTACGTCAGTTGTCTGTGTGTGTCAGTTGTCTGTGTATGTGTGTGTCAGTCAGTAGTCTTTGTATGTGTGTGTACGTCATTTGTCTGTGTATGTGTGTGTCAGTCAGTAGTCTGTGTATGTGCGTGTCAGTCAGTAGTCTGTGTATGTGTGTGTCAGTCAGTAGTGTGTGTATGTGTGTGTACATCAATTGTCTGTGTATGTGTGTGTCAGTCAGTTGTCTGTGTATGTGTGTGTCAGTCAGTAGTCTGTGTATGTTTACGTCAGTTGTCTGTGTATGTGTGTGTCAGTCAGTAGTCTGTGTATGTGTAAGTCAGTCAGTAGTCTGTGTATGTGTACGTCAGTTGTCTGTGTATGTGTGTGTCAGTCAGTAGTGTGTGTATGTGTGTGTCAGTCAGTTGTCTGTGTATGTGTGTGTCAGTCAGTAGTCTGTGTATGTGTACGTCAGTTGTCTGTGTATGTGTGTGTCAGTCAGTAGTCTTTTTATGTGTGTGTGTACGTCAGTTGTCTGTGTGTGTCAGTCAGTAGTCTGTGTTTGTGCGTGTCAGTCAGTAGTCTGTGTATGTGTGTGTCAGTCAGTAGTGTGTGTATGTGTGTGTACATCAATTGTCTGTGTATGTGTGTCAGTCAGTTGTCTGTGTATGTGTGTGTCAGTCAGTAGTCTTTGTATGTGTTTGTGTACGTCAGTTGTCTGTGTGTGTCAGTCAGTAGTCTGTGTTTGTGCGTGTCAGTCAGTAGTCTGTGTATGTGTGTGTCAGTCAGTAGTGTGTGTATGTGTGTGTACATCAATTGTCTGTGTATGTGTGTGTCAGTCAGTTGTCTGTGTATGTGTGTGTCAGTCAGTAGTCTGTGTATGTGTATGTCAGTTGTCTGTGTATGTGTGTGTCAGTCAGTAGTCTTTGTATGTGTGTGTGTACGTCAGTTGTCTCTGTGTGTGTCAGTCAGTAGTCTTTGTATGTGTGTGTACGTCAGTTGTCTGTGCATGTGTGTGTCAGTCAGTAGTCTGTGTATGTGCGTGTCAGTTAGTCTATGTATGTGAGAGTCAGTCAGTAGTCTGTGTATGTGTGTGTACGTCAGTAGTCTGTGTATGTGTGTACGTCAGTTGTCTGTGTATGTGTGGGTCAGTCAGTAGTCTGTGTACGTGCGTGTAAGTCAGTAGTCTGTGTATGTGTGTGTATGTCAGTTGTCTGTGTATGTGTGTGTACGTCAGTAGCCTGTGTATGTGTTTGTCAGTCAGTAGTCTGTGTATGTGTGTGTACTTCAGTTGTCTGTGTATGTGTGTGTCAGTCAGTAGTCTGTGTATGTGTACGTCAGTAGTCTGTGTATGTGCGTGTCAGTCAGTAGTCTGTGTATGCGTGTGTATGTCAGTTGTCTGAGTATGTGTATGTACGTCTGTTGTCTGTGTATGTGTGTGTCAGTCAGTAGTCTGTGTATGTGTGTACGTCAGTTGTCTGTGTATGTGTGTGTACGTCAGTAGTCTGTGTATGTGTGTGTCAGTCAGTAGTCTGTGTATGTGTGTGTACGTCTGTAGTCTGTGTATGTGTGTGTCAGTCAGTAGTCTGTGTATGTGTGTGTTAGACAGTAGTCTGTGTATGTGTGTACATCAGTTGTCTGTGTATGTGTGTGTACGTCTGTTGTCTGTGTATGTGTGTGTCAGTCAGTAGTCTGTGTATGTGTGTACGTCAGTTGTCTGTGTATGTGTGTGTACGTCAGTAGTCTGTGTATGTGTGTGTCAGTCAGTAGTCTGTGTATGTGTGTGTACGTCTGTAGTCTGTGTATGTGTGTGTCAGTCAGTAGTCTGTGTATGTGTGTGTTAGTCAGTAGTCTGTGTATGTGTGTACATCAGTTGTCTGTGTATGTGTGTGTCAGTCAGTAGTCTGTGTATGTGTACGTCAGTTGTCTGTGTATGTGTGTGTCAGTCAGTAGTCTTTGTATGTGTGTGTACGTCAGTTGTCTGTGTGTGTCAGTCAGTAGTCTGTGTATGTGCGTGTCAGTCAGTAGTCTGTGTATGTGTGTGTTAGTCAGTAGTGTGTGTATGTGTGTGTACATCAATTGTCTGTGTATGTGTGTGTCAGTCAGTTGTCTGTGTATGTGTGTGTCAGTCAGTAGTCTGTGTATGTGCGTGTCAGTCAGTAGTCTGTGTATGTGCGTGTCAGTCAGTAGTCTGTGTATGTGTGTGTACGTCAGTTGTCTGTGTATTTGTGTGTACGTCAGTAGTCTGTGTATGTGTGTGTCAGTCAGTTGTCTGTGTATGTGTGTGTCAGTCAGTAGTCTGTGTATGTGTACGTCAGTAGTCCGTGTACGTGCGTGTCAGTCAGTAATCTGTGTATGTGTGTGTATGTCAGTTGTCTGAGTATGTGTGTGTACGTCTGTTGTCTGTGTATGTGTGTGTCGGTCAGTAGTCTGTGTATGTGTACGTCAGTAGTCTGTGTATGTGTGTGTCAGTCAGTAGTCTGTGTATGTGCGTTTCAGTCAGTAGTCTGTGTATGTGTGTGTACGTCAGTAGTCTGTGTATGTGTGTGTCAGTCAGTTGTCTATGTATGTGTGTGTCAGTCAGTAGTCTGTGTATGTGTGTGTACGTCAGTAGTCTGTGTATGTGTGTGTACGTCAGTTGTCTGTGTATGTGTGGGTCAGTCAGTAGTCTGTGTACGTGCGTGTAAGTCAGTAGTCTGTGTATGTGTGTGTATGTCAGTTGTCTGTGTATGTGTGTGTACGTCAGTAGTCTGTGTATGTGTTTGTCAGTCAGTAGTCTGTGTATGTGTGTGTACTTCAGTTGTCTGTGTATGTGTGTGTCATTCAGTAGTCTGTGTATGTGTACGTCAGTAGTCTGTGTATGTGCGTGTCAGTCAGTAGTCTGTGTATGCGTGTGTATGTCAGTTGTCTGAGTATGTGTGTGTACGTCTGTCGTCTGTGTATGTGTGTGTCAGTCAGTAGTCTGTGTATGTGTGTAAGTCAGTTGTCTGTGTATGTGTGTGTACGTCAGTAGTCTGTGTATGTGTGTGTCAGTCAGTAGTCTGTGTATGTGTGTGTACGTCTGTAGTCTGTGTATGTGTGTGTCAGTCAGTAGTCTGTGTATGTGTGTGTACGTCTGTAGTCTGTGTATGTGTGTGTCAGTCAGTAGTCTGTGTATGTGTGTGTTAGACAGTAGTCTGTGTATGTGTGTACATCAGTTGTCTGTGTATGTGTGTGTACGTCTGTTGTCTGTGTATGTGCGTGTCAGTCAGTAGTCTGTGTATGTGTGTGTCAGTCAGTATTGTGTGTGTACATCAATTGTCTGTGTATGTGTGTGTCAGTCAGTTGTCTGTGTATGTGTGTGTCAGTCAGTAGTCTGTGTATGTGTACGTCAGTTGTCTGTGTATGTGTGTGTCAGTCAGTAGTCTGTGTATGTGTACGTCAGTTGTCTGTGTATGTGTGTGTCAGTCAGTAGTCTGTGTATGTGCGTGTCAGTCAGTAGTCTGTGTATGTGTGTGTCAGTCAGTAGTGTGTGTATGTGTGTGTACATCAATTGTCTGTGTATGTGTGTGTCAGTCAGTTGTCTCTGTATGTGTGTGTCAGTCAGTAGTCTGTGTATGTGTACGTCAGTTGTCTGTGTATGTGTGTGTCAGTCAGTAGTCTTTGTATGTGTGTGTGTACGTCAGTTGTCTGTGTGTGTGTCAGTCAGTAGTCTGTGTATGTGCGTGTCAGTCAGTAGTCTGTGTATGTGTGTGTCAGTCAGTAGTGTGTGTATGTGTGTACATCAATTGTCTGTGTATGTGTGTGTCAGTCAGTTGTCTGTGTATGTGTGTGTTAGTCAGTAGTTTGTGTATGTGTACGTCAGTTGTCTGTGTATGTGTGTGTCAGTCAGTAGTCATTGTATGTGTGTGTGTATGTCAGTTGTCTGTGTGTGTCAGTCAGTTGTCTTTGTATGTGTTTGTATGTCAGTTGTCTGTGTATGTGTGTGTCAGTCAGTAGTCTGTGTATGTGCGTGTCAGTCAGTAGTCTGTGTATGTGCGTGTCAGTCAGTAGTCTGTGTATGTGTGTGTACGTCAGTTGTCTGTGTATGTGTGTGTCAGTCAGTAGTCTGTGTATGTGTACGTCAGTAGTCTGTGTATGTGCGTGTCAGTCAGTAGTCTGTGTATGTGTGTGTATTTCAGTTGTCTGAGTATGTGTGTGTACGTCTGTTGTCTGTGTATGTGTGTGTCAGTCAGTAGTCTGTGTATGTGTGTGTTAGTCAGTAGTCTGTGTATGTGTGTACATCAGTTGTCTGTGTATGTATGTGTCAGTCAGTAGTCTGTGTATGTGTACGTCAGTTGTCTGTGTATGTGTGTGTCAGTCAGTAGTCTTTGTATGTGTGTGTACGTCAGTTGTCTGTGTGTGTCAGTCAGTAGTCTGTGTATGTGCGTGTCAGTCAGTAGTCTGTGTATGTGTGTGTCAGTCAGTAGTGTGTGTATGTGTGTGTACATCAATTGTCTGTGTATGTGTGTGTCAGTCAGTTGTCTGTGTATGTGTGTCAGTCAGTAGTCTGTGTATGTGCGTGTCAGTCAGTAGTCTGTGTATGTGCGTGTCAGTCAGTAGTCTGTGTATGTGTGTGTACGTCAGTAGTCTGTGTATGTGTGTGTACGTCAGTTGTCTGTGTATGTGTGGGTCAGTCAGTAGTCTGTGTACATGCGTGTAAGTCAGTAGTCTGTGTATGTGTATGTACGTCAGTAGTCTGTGTATGTTTGTGTCAGTCAGTAGTCTGTGTATGTGTTTGTCAGTCAGTAGTCTGTGTATGTGTGTGTACGTCAGTTGTCTGTGTATGTGTGTGTCAGTCAGTAGTCTGTGTATGTGTACGTCAGCAGTCCGTGTACGTGCGTGTCAGTCAGTAATCTGTGTATGTGTGTGTATGTCAGTTGTCTGAGTATGTGTGTGTACGTCTGTTGTCTGTGTATGTGCGTTTCAGTCAGTAGTCTGTGTATGTGTGTGTACGTCAGTAGTCTGTGTATGTGTGTGTCAGTCAGTTGTCTATGTATGTGTGTGTCAGTCAGTAGTCTGTGTATGTGTGTGTCAGTCAGTAGTCTGTGTATGTGTTGTCGGTCAGTAGTCTGTGTGTGTGTCAGTTGTCTGTGTATGTGTGTGTCAGTCAGTAGTCTGTGTATGTGTACGTCAGTTGTCTGTGTATGTGTGTGTCAGTCAGTAGTCTTTGTATGTGTGTGTGTACGTCAGTTGTCTGTGTGTGTGTCAGTCAGTAGTCTGTGTATGTGTGTGTCAGTCAGTAGTGTGTGTATGTGTGTACATCAATTGTCTGTGTATGTGTGTGTCAGTCAGTTGTCTGTGTATGTGTGTGTCAGTCAGTAGTCTTTGTATGTGTTTGTGTAAGTCAGTTGTCTGTGTGTGTCAGTCAGTAGTCTTTGTATGTGTGTGTATGTCAGTTGTCTGTGTATGTGTGTGTCAGTCAGTAGTCTGTGTATGTGCGTGTCAGTCAGTAGTCTGTGTATGTGTGTGTATGTCAGTTGTCTGTGTATGTGTGTGTACGTCAGTAGTCTGTGTATGTGTACGTCGTTTGTCTGTGTATGTGTGTGTCAGTCAGTAGTCTGTGTATGTATACGTCAGTGGTCTGTGTATGTGTGTGTATGTCATTTGTCTGTATATGTGTGTGTACGTCAGTAGTCCGTGTACCTGCATGTCAGTCAGTAGTCTGTGTATGTGTGTGTATGTCAGTTGTCTGTATATGTATGTGTACGTCAGTATTCTGTGTACCTGCGTATCAGTCAGTAGACTGTGTATGTGTGTGTATGTCAGTTGTCTGTGTATGTGTGTGTACGTCAGTAGTCTGTGTATGTGTGTGTCAGTCAGTAGTCTTTGTATGTGTGTGTACGTCAGTTGTCTGTGTGTGTCAGTTGTCTGTGTATGTGTGTGTCAGTCAGTAGTCTTTGTATGTGTGTGTACGTCAGTTGTCTGTGTATGTGTGTGTCAGTCAGTAGTCTGTGTATGTGCGTGTCAGTCACTAGTCTGTGTATGTGTGTGTCAGTCAGTAGTCTGTGTATGTGTGTGTACATCAATTGTCTGTGTATGTGTGTGTCAGTCAGTTGTCTGTGTATGTGTGTGTCAGTCAGTAGTGTGTGTATGTGTGTGTACATCAATTGTCTGTGTATGTGTGTGTCAGTCAGTTGTCTGTGTATGTGTGTGTCAGTCAGTAGTCTGTGTATGTGTATGTCAGTTGTCTGTGTATGTGTGTGTCAGTCAGTAGTCTTTGTATGTGTTTGTGTATGTCAGTTGTCTGTGTGTGTCAGTCAGTAGTCTGTGTTTTTGCGTGTCAGTCAGTAGTCTGTGTATGTGTGTGTCAGTCAGTAGTGTGTGTATGTGTGTGTACATCAATTGTCTGTGTATGTGTGTGTCAGTCAGTTGTCTGTGTATGTGTGTGTCAGTCAGTAGTTTGTGTATGTGTATGTCAGTTGTCTGTGTATGTGTGTGTCAGTCAGTAGTCTTTGTATGTGTGTGTACGTCAGTTGTCTATGTGTGTGTCAGTCAGTAGTCTTTGTATGTGTGTGTACGTCAGTTGTCTGTGTATGTATGTGTCAGTCAGTAGTCTGTGTATGTGCGTGTCAGTCAGTAGTCTGTGTATGTGTGTGTACGTCAGTAGTCTGTGTATGTGTGTGTACGTCAGTTGTCTGTGTATGTTTGGGTCAGTCAGTAGTCTGTGTACGTGCGTGTAAGTCAGTAGTCTGTGTATGTGTGTGTATGTCAGTTGTCTGAGTATGTGTGTGTACGTCTGTTGTCTGTGTATGTGTGTGTCAGTCAGTAGTCTGTGTATGTGTGTCAGTCAGTAGTCTGTGTATGTGCGTGTCGGTCAGTAGTCTGTGTATGTGCGTTTCAGTCAGTAGTCTGTGTATGTGTGTGTACGTCAGTAGTCTGTGTATGTTTGTGTCAGTCAGTCTGTGTATGTCTGTGTACGTCAGTTGTCTGTGTATGTGTGTGTCAGTCAGTAGTCTGTGTATGTGTGTGTCAGTCAGTAGTCTGTGTATGTTTGTGTCGGTCAGTAGTCTGTGTATGTGTACGTCAGTAGTCTGTGTATGTGTGTGTCAGTCAGTAGTCTGTGTATGTGCGTTTCAGTCAGTAGTCTGTGTATGTTTGTGTCAGTCAGTTGTCTGTGTATGTTTGTGTCAGTCAGTAGTCTGTGTATGTGTGTGTCAGTCAGTAGACTGTGTATGTGTGTCGGTCAGTAGTCTGTGTGTGTGTATGTCAGTTGTCTGTGTATGTGTGTGTACGTCAGTAGTCTGTGTATGTGTACGTCATTTGTATGTGTATGTGTGTGTCAGTCAGTAGTCTGTGTATGTGTACGTCAGTGGTCTGTGTATGTGTGTGTATGTCATTTGTCTGTATATGTGTGTGTAGGTCAGTAGTCTGTGTACCTGCGTATCAGTCAGTAGACTGTGTATGTGTGTGTATGTCAGTTGTCTGTGTATGTGTGTGTACGTCAGTAGTCTGTGTATGTGTGTGTCAGTCAGTTGTCTATGTATGTGTGTGTCAGTCAGTAGTCTGTGTATGTGTGTGTCAGTCAGTAATCTTTGTATGTGTGTGTACGTCAGTTGTCTGTGTGTGTCAGTTGTCTGTGTATGTGTGTGTCAGTCAGTAGTCTTTGTATGTGTGTGTACGTCATTTGTCTGTGTATGTGTGTGTCAGTCAGTAGTCTGTGTATGTGCGTGTCAGTCAGTAGTCTGTGTATGTGTGTGTCAGTCAGTAGTGTGTGTATGTGTGTGTACATCAATTGTCTGTGTATGTGTGTGTCAGTCAGTTGTCTGTGTATGTGTGTGTCAGTCAGTAGTCTGTGTATGTTTACGTCAGTTGTCTGTGTATGTGTGTGTCAGTCAGTAGTCTGTGTATGTGTGTGTCAGTCAGTAGTCTGTGTATGTGTAAGTCAGTCAGTAGTCTGTGTATGTGTACGTCAGTTGTCTGTGTATGTGTGTGTCAGTCAGTAGTGTGTGTATGTGTGTGTCAGTCAGTTGTCTGTGTATGTGTGTGTCAGTCAGTAGTCTGTGTATGTGTACGTCAGTTGTCTGTGTATGTGTGTGTCAGTCAGTAGTCTTTTTATGTGTGTGTGTACGTCAGTTGTCTGTGTGTGTCAGTCAGTAGTCTGTGTTTGTGCGTGTCAGTCAGTAGTCTGTGTATGTGTGTGTCAGTCAGTAGTGTGTGTATGTGTGTGTACATCAATTGTCTGTGTATGTGTGTCAGTCAGTTGTCTGTGTATGTGTGTGTCAGTCAGTAGTCTTTGTATGTGTTTGTGTACGTCAGTTGTCTGTGTGTGTCAGTCAGTAGTCTGTGTTTGTGCGTGTCAGTCAGTAGTCTGTGTATGTGTGTGTCAGTCAGTAGTGTGTGTATGTGTGTGTACATCAATTGTCTGTGTATGTGTGTGTCAGTCAGTTGTCTGTGTATGTGTGTGTCAGTCAGTAGTCTGTGTATGTGTATGTCAGTTGTCTGTGTATGTGTGTGTCAGTCAGTAGTCTTTGTATGTGTGTGTGTACGTCAGTTGTCTCTGTGTGTGTCAGTCAGTAGTCTTTGTATGTGTGTGTACGTCAGTTGTCTGTGCATGTGTGTGTCAGTCAGTAGTCTGTGTATGTGCGTGTCAGTTAGTCTATGTATGTGAGAGTCAGTCAGTAGTCTGTGTATGTGTGTGTACGTCAGTAGTCTGTGTATGTGTGTACGTCAGTTGTCTGTGTATGTGTGGGTCAGTCAGTAGTCTGTGTACGTGCGTGTAAGTCAGTAGTCTGTGTATGTGTGTGTATGTCAGTTGTCTGTGTATGTGTGTGTACGTCAGTAGCCTGTGTATGTGTTTGTCAGTCAGTAGTCTGTGTATGTGTGTGTACTTCAGTTGTCTGTGTATGTGTGTGTCAGTCAGTAGTCTGTGTATGTGTACGTCAGTAGTCTGTGTATGTGCGTGTCAGTCAGTAGTCTGTGTATGCGTGTGTATGTCAGTTGTCTGAGTATGTGTGTGTACGTCTGTTGTCTGTGTATGTGTGTGTCAGTCAGTAGTCTGTGTATGTGTGTACGTCAGTTGTCTGTGTATGTGTGTGTACGTCAGTAGTCTGTGTATGTGTGTGTCAGTCAGTAGTCTGTGTATGTGTGTGTACGTCTGTAGTCTGTGTATGTGTGTGTCAGTCAGTAGTCTGTGTATGTGTGTGTTAGACAGTAGTCTGTGTATGTGTGTACATCAGTTGTCTGTGTATGTGTGTGTACGTCTGTTGTCTGTGTATGTGTGTGTCAGTCAGTAGTCTGTGTATGTGTGTACGTCAGTTGTCTGTGTATGTGTGTGTACGTCAGTAGTCTGTGTATGTGTGTGTCAGTCAGTAGTCTGTGTATGTGTGTGTACGTCTGTAGTCTGTGTATGTGTGTGTCAGTCAGTAGTCTGTGTATGTGTGTGTTAGTCAGTAGTCTGTGTATGTGTGTACATCAGTTGTCTGTGTATGTGTGTGTCAGTCAGTAGTCTGTGTATGTGTACGTCAGTTGTCTGTGTATGTGTGTGTCAGTCAGTAGTCTTTGTATGTGTGTGTACGTCAGTTGTCTGTGTGTGTCAGTCAGTAGTCTGTGTATGTGCGTGTCAGTCAGTAGTCTGTGTATGTGTGTGTTAGTCAGTAGTGTGTGTATGTGTGTGTACATCAATTGTCTGTGTATGTGTGTGTCAGTCAGTTGTCTGTGTATGTGTGTGTCAGTCAGTAGTCTGTGTATGTGCGTGTCAGTCAGTAGTCTGTGTATGTGCGTGTCAGTCAGTAGTCTGTGTATGTGTGTGTACGTCAGTTGTCTGTGTATTTGTGTGTACGTCAGTAGTCTGTGTATGTGTGTGTCAGTCAGTTGTCTGTGTATGTGTGTGTCAGTCAGTAGTCTGTGTATGTGTACGTCAGTAGTCCGTGTACGTGCGTGTCAGTCAGTAATCTGTGTATGTGTGTGTATGTCAGTTGTCTGAGTATGTGTGTGTACGTCTGTTGTCTGTGTATGTGTGTGTCGGTCAGTAGTCTGTGTATGTGTACGTCAGTAGTCTGTGTATGTGTGTGTCAGTCAGTAGTCTGTGTATGTGCGTTTCAGTCAGTAGTCTGTGTATGTGTGTGTACGTCAGTAGTCTGTGTATGTGTGTGTCAGTCAGTTGTCTATGTATGTGTGTGTCAGTCAGTAGTCTGTGTATGTGTGTGTACGTCAGTAGTCTGTGTATGTGTGTGTACGTCAGTTGTCTGTGTATGTGTGGGTCAGTCAGTAGTCTGTGTACGTGCGTGTAAGTCAGTAGTCTGTGTATGTGTGTGTATGTCAGTTGTCTGTGTATGTGTGTGTACGTCAGTAGTCTGTGTATGTGTTTGTCAGTCAGTAGTCTGTGTATGTGTGTGTACTTCAGTTGTCTGTGTATGTGTGTGTCATTCAGTAGTCTGTGTATGTGTACGTCAGTAGTCTGTGTATGTGCGTGTCAGTCAGTAGTCTGTGTATGCGTGTGTATGTCAGTTGTCTGAGTATGTGTGTGTACGTCTGTCGTCTGTGTATGTGTGTGTCAGTCAGTAGTCTGTGTATGTGTGTAAGTCAGTTGTCTGTGTATGTGTGTGTACGTCAGTAGTCTGTGTATGTGTGTGTCAGTCAGTAGTCTGTGTATGTGTGTGTACGTCTGTAGTCTGTGTATGTGTGTGTCAGTCAGTAGTCTGTGTATGTGTGTGTACGTCTGTAGTCTGTGTATGTGTGTGTCAGTCAGTAGTCTGTGTATGTGTGTGTTAGACAGTAGTCTGTGTATGTGTGTACATCAGTTGTCTGTGTATGTGTGTGTACGTCTGTTGTCTGTGTATGTGTGTGTCAGTCAGTAGTCTGTGTATGTGTGTACGTCAGTTGTCTGTGTATGTGTGTGTTTACGTCAGTAGTCTGTGTATGTGTGTGTCAGTCAGTAGTCTGTGTATGTGTGTGTTAGTCAGTAGTCTGTGTATGTGTGTACATCAGTTGTCTGTGTATGTGTGTGTCAGTCAGTAGTCTGTGTATGTGTACGTCAGTTGTCTGTGTATGTGTGTGTCAGTCAATAGTCTTTGTATGTGTGTGTACGTCAGTTGTCTGTGTGTGTCAGTCAGTAGTCTTTGTATGTGCGTGTCAGTCAGTAGTCTGTGTATGTGTGTGTCAGTCAGTAGTGTGTGTATGTGTGTGTACATCAATTGTCTGTGTATGTGTGTGTCAGTCAGTTGTCTGTGTATGTGTGTGTCAGTCAGTAGTCTGTGTATGTGCGTGTCAGTCAGTAGTCTGTGTATGTGCGTGTCAGTCAGTAGTCTGTGTATGTGTGTGTACGTCAGTAGTCTGTGTATGTGTGTGTACATCAGTTGTCTGTGTATGTGTGGGTCAGTCAGTAGTCTGTGTACATGCGTGTAAGTCAGTAGTCTGTGTATGTGTATGTACGTCAGTAGTTTGTGTATTTTTGTGTCAGTCAGTAGTCTGTGTATGTGTTTGTCAGTCAGTAGTCTGTGTATGTGTGTGTACGTCAGTTGTCTGTGTATGTGTGTGTCAGTCAGTAGTCTGTGTATGTGTACGTCAGTAGTCCGTGTACGTGCGTGTCAGTCAGTAATCTGTGTATGTGTGTGTATGTCAGTTGTCTGAGTATGTGTGTGTACGTCTGTTGTCTGTGTATGTGTGTGTCGGTCAGTAGTCTGTGTATGTGTACGTCAGTTGTCTATGTATGTGTGTGTCAGTCAGTAGTCTGTGTATGTGTGTGTCAGTCAGTAGTCTGTGTATGTGTTGTCGGTCATTAGTCTGTGTGTGTGTCAGTTGTCTGTGTATGTGTGTGTCAGTCAGTAGTCTGTGTATGTGTGTGTGTACGTCAGTTGTCTGCGTATGTGTGTGTCAGTCAGTAGTCTTTGTATGTGTGTGTACGTCAGTTGTCTGTGTATGTGTGTGTCAGTCAGTAGTCTGTGTATGTGCGTGTCAGTCAGTAGTCTGTGTATGTGTGTGTACATCAATTGTCTGTGTATGTGTATGTCAGTCAGTTGTCTGCGTATGTGTGTGTCAGTCAGTAGTCTTTGTATGTGTGTGTTCGTCAGTTGTCTGTGTATGTGTGTGTCAGTCAGTAGTCTGTGTATGTGCGTGTCAGTCAGTAGTCTGTGTATGTGTGTGTCAGTCAGTATTGTGTGTATGTGTGTGTACATCAATTGTCTGTGTATGTGTGTATCAGTCAGTTGTCTGTGTATGTGTGTGTCAGTCAGTAGTCTGTGTATGTGTACGTCAGTTGTCTGTGTATGTGTGTGTCAGTCAGTAGTCTGTGTATGTGAACGTCAGTTGTCTGTGTATGTGTGTGTCAGTCAGTAGACTGTGTATGTGCGTGTCAGTCAGTAGTCTGTGTATGTGTGTGTCAGTCAGTAATGTGTGTATGTGTGTGTACATCAATTGTCTGTGTATGTGTGTGTCAGTCAGTTGTCTGTGTATGTGTGTGTCAGTCAGTAGTCTGTGTATGTGCGTGTCAGTCAGTAGTCTGTGTATGTGCGTGTTAGTCAGTAGTCTGTCTATGTGTGTGTACGTCAGTAGTCTGTGTATGTGTGTGTACGTCAGTTGTCTGTGTATGTGTGGGTCAGTCAGTAGTCTGTGTACATGCGTGTAAGTCAGTAGTCTGTGTATGTGTGTGTATGTCAGTTGTCTATGTATGTGTATGTACGTCAGTAGTCTGTGTATGTTTGTGTCAGTCAGTAGTCTGTGTATGTGTTTGTCAGTCAGTAGTCTGTGTATGTGTGTGTACGTCAGTTGTCTGTGTATGTGTGTGTCAGTTAGTAGTCTGTGTATGTGTACGTCAGTAGTCTGTGTATGTGCGTGTCAGTCAGTAATCTGTGTACGTGTGTGTATGTCAGTTGTCTGAGTATGTGTGTGTACGTCTGTTGTCTGTGTATGTGTGTGTCGGTCAGTAGTCTGTGTATGTGTGTGTTAGTCAGTAGTTTGTGTATGTGTACGTCAGTTGTCTGTGTATGTGTGTGTCAGTCAGTAGTCATTGTATGTGTGTGTGTACGTCAGTTGTCTGTGTGTGTCAGTCAGTAGTCTTTGTATGTGTGTGTATGTCAGTTGTCTGTGTATGTGTGTGTCAGTCAGTAGTCTGTGTATGTGCGTGTCAGTCAGTAGTCTGTGTATGTGCGTGTCAGTCAGTAGTCTGTGTATGTGTGTGTACGTCAGTTGTCTGTGTATGTGTGTGTCAGTCAGTAGTCTGTGTATGTGTACGTCAGTAGTCTGTGTATGTGCGTGTCAGTCAGTAGTCTGTGTATGCGTGTGTATGTCAGTTGTCTGAGTATGTGTGTGTACGTCTGTTGTCTGTGTATGTGTGTGTCAGTCAGTAGTCTGTGTATGTGTGTACGTCAGTTGTCTGTGTATGTGTGTGTACGTCAGTAGTCTGTGTATGTGTGTGTCAGTCAGTAGTCTGTGTATGTGTGTGTACGTCTGTAGTCTGTGTATGTGTGTGTCAGTCAGTAGTCTGTGTATGTGTGTGTTAGACAGTAGTCTGTGTATGTGTGTACATCAGTTGTCTGTGTATGTGTGTGTACGTCTGTTGTCTGTGTATGTGTGTGTCAGTCAGTAGTCTGTGTATGTGTGTACGTCAGTTGTCTGTGTATGTGTGTGTACGTCAGTAGTCTGTGTATGTGTGTGTCAGTCAGTAGTCTGTGTATGTGTGTGTACGTCTGTAGTCTGTGTATGTGTGTGTCAGTCAGTAGTCTGTGTATGTGTGTGTTAGTCAGTAGTCTGTGTATGTGTGTACATCAGTTGTCTGTGTATGTGTGTGTCAGTCAGTAGTCTGTGTATGTGTACGTCAGTTGTCTGTGTATGTGTGTGTCAGTCAGTAGTCTTTGTATGTGTGTGTACGTCAGTTGTCTGTGTGTGTCAGTCAGTAGTCTGTGTATGTGCGTGTCAGTCAGTAGTCTGTGTATGTGTGTGTTAGTCGGTAGTGTGTGTATGTGTGTGTACATCAATTGTCTGTGTATGTGTGTGTCAGTCAGTTGTCTGTGTATGTGTGTGTCAGTCAGTAGTCTGTGTATGTGCGTGTCAGTCAGTAGTCTGTGTATGTGCGTGTCAGTCAGTAGTCTGTGTATGTGTGTGTACGTCAGTTGTCTGTGTATGTGTGTGTATGTCAGTTGTCTGTGTATTTGTGTGTACGTCAGTAGTCTGTGTATGTGTGTCAGTCAGTTGTCTGTGTATGTGTGTGTCAGTCAGTAGTCTGTGTATGTGTACGTCAGTAGTCCGTGTACGTGCGTGTCAGTCAGTAATCTGTGTATGTGTGTGTATGTCAGTTGTCTGAGTATGTGTGTGTACGTCTGTTGTCTGTGTATGTGTGTGTACGTCAGTTGTCTGTGTATGTGTGTGTCAGTTAGTAGTCTGTGTATGTGTACGTCAGTAGTCTGTGTACGTGCGTGTCAGTCAGTAATCTGTGTATGTGTGTGTATGTCAGTTGTCTGAGTATGTGTGTGTACGTCAGTTGTCTGTGTATGTGTGTGTCGGTCAGTAGTCTGTGTATGTGTACGTCAGTAGTCTGTGTATGTGTGTGTCAGTCAGTAGTCTGTGTGTGTGTCAGTTGTCTGTGTATGTGTGTGTCAGTCAGTAGTCTGTGTATGTGTGTGTGTACGTCAGTTGTCTGCGTATGTGTGTGTCAGTCAGTAGTCTTTGTATGTGTGTGTACGTTAGTTGTCTGTGTATGTGTGTGTACGTCAGTTGTCTGTGTATGTGTGGGTCAGTCAGTAGTCTGTGTACATGCGTGTAAGTCAGTAGTCTGTGTATGTGTGTGTATGTCAGTTGTCTGTGTATGTGTATGTACGTCAGTAGTCTGTGTATGTTTGTGTCAGTCAGTAGTCTGTGTATGTGTTTGTCAGTCAGTAGTCTGTGTATGTGTGTGTCAGTCAGTATTGTGTGTATGTGTGTGTACATCAATTGTCTGTGTATGTGTGTGTCAGTCAGTTGTCTGTGTATGTGTGTGTCAGTCAGTAGTCTGTGTATGTGTACGTCAGTTGTCTGTGTATGTGTGTGTCGGTCAGTAGTCTGTGTATGTGCGTGTCAGTCAGTAGTCTGTGTATGTGTGTGTCAGTCAGTATTGTGTGTGTACATCAATTGTCTGTGTATGTGTGTGTCAGTCAGTTGTCTGTGTATGTGTGTGTCAGTCAGTAGTCTGTGTATGTGTACGTCAGTTGTCTGTGTATGTGTGTGTCAGTCAGTAGTCTGTGTATGTGTACGTCAGTTGTCTGTGTATGTGTGTGTCAGTCAGTAGTCTGTGTATGTGCGTGTCAGTCAGTAGTCTGTGTATGTGTGTGTCAGTCAGTAGTGTGTGTATGTGTGTGTACATCAATTGTCTGTGTATGTGTGTGTCAGTCAGTTGTCTCTGTATGTGTGTGTCAGTCAGTAGTCTGTGTATGTGTACGTCAGTTGTCTGTGTATGTGTGTGTCAGTCAGTAGTCTTTGTATGTGTGTGTGTACGTCAGTTGTCTGTGTGTGTGTCAGTCAGTAGTCTGTGTATGTGCGTGTCAGTCAGTAGTCTGTGTATGTGTGTGTCAGTCAGTAGTGTGTGTATGTGTGTACATCAATTGTCTGTGTATGTGTGTGTCAGTCAGTTGTCTGTGTATGTGTGTGTTAGTCAGTAGTTTGTGTATGTGTACGTCAGTTGTCTGTGTATGTGTGTGTCAGTCAGTAGTCATTGTATGTGTGTGTGTATGTCAGTTGTCTGTGTGTGTCAGTCAGTTGTCTTTGTATGTGTTTGTATGTCAGTTGTCTGTGTATGTGTGTGTCAGTCAGTAGTCTGTGTATGTGCGTGTCAGTCAGTAGTCTGTGTATGTGCGTGTCAGTCAGTAGTCTGTGTATGTGTGTGTACGTCAGTTGTCTGTGTATGTGTGTGTCAGTCAGTAGTCTGTGTATGTGTACGTCAGTAGTCTGTGTATGTGCGTGTCAGTCAGTAGTCTGTGTATGTGTGTGTATTTCAGTTGTCTGAGTATGTGTGTGTACGTCTGTTGTCTGTGTATGTGTGTGTCAGTCAGTAGTCTGTGTATGTGTGTGTTAGTCAGTAGTCTGTGTATGTGTGTACATCAGTTGTCTGTGTATGTGTGTGTCAGTCAGTAGTCTGTGTATGTGTACGTCAGTTGTCTGTGTATGTGTGTGTCAGTCAGTAGTCTTTGTATGTGTGTGTACGTCAGTTGTCTGTGTGTGTCAGTCAGTAGTCTGTGTATGTGCGTGTCAGTCAGTAGTCTGTGTATGTGTGTGTCAGTCAGTAGTGTGTGTATGTGTGTGTACGTCAGTTGTCTGTGTATGTGTGTGTCAGTCAGTAGTCTGTGTATGTGTACGTCAGCAGTCCGTGTACGTGCGTGTCAGTCAGTAATCTGTGTATGTGTGTGTATGTCAGTTGTCTGAGTATGTGTGTGTACGTCTGTTGTCTGTGTATGTGCGTTTCAGTCAGTAGTCTGTGTATGTGTGTGTACGTCAGTAGTCTGTGTGTGTGTGTGTCAGTCAGTTGTCTATGTATGTGTGTGTCAGTCAGTAGTCTGTGTATGTGTGTGTCAGTCAGTAGTCTGTGTATGTGTTGTCGGTCAGTAGTCTGTGTGTGTGTCAGTTGTCTGTGTATGTGTGTGTCAGTCAGTAGTCTGTGTATGTGTACGTCAGTTGTCTGTGTATGTGTGTGTCAGTCAGTAGTCTTTGTATGTGTGTGTGTACGTCAGTTGTCTGTGTGTGTGTCAGTCAGTAGTCTGTGTATGTGTGTGTCAGTCAGTAGTGTGTGTATGTGTGTACATCAATTGTCTGTGTATGTGTGTGTCAGTCAGTTGTCTGTGTATGTGTGTGTCAGTCAGTAGTCTTTGTATGTGTGTGTGTAAGTCAGTTGTCTGTGTGTGTCAGTCAGTAGTCTTTGTATGTGTGTGTATGTCAGTTGTCTGTGTATGTGTGTGTCAGTCAGTAGTCTGTGTATGTGCGTGTCAGTCAGTAGTCTGTGTATGTGTGTGTATGTCAGTTGTCTGTGTATGTGTGTGTACGTCAGTAGTCTGTGTATGTGTACGTCGTTTGTCTGTGTATGTGTGTGTCAGTCAGTAGTCTGTGTATGTATACGTCAGTGGTCTGTGTATGTGTGTGTCAGTCAGTAGTCTTTGTATGTGTGTGTGTAAGTCAGTTGTCTGTGTGTGTCAGTCAGTAGTCTTTGTATGTGTGTGTATGTCAGTTGTCTGTGTATGTGTGTGTCAGTCAGTAGTCTGTGTATGTGCGTGTCAGTCAGTAGTCTGTGTATGTGTGTGTATGTCATTTGTCTGTATATGTGTGTGTACGTCAGTAGTCCGTGTACCTGCATGTCAGTCAGTAGTCTGTGTATGTGTGTGTATGTCAGTTGTCTGTATATGTATGTGTACGTCAGTATTCTGTGTACCTGCGTATCAGTCAGTAGACTGTGTATGTGTGTGTATGTCAGTTGTCTGTGTATGTGTGTGTACGTCAGTAGTCTGTGTATGTGTGTGTCAGTCAGTAGTCTTTGTATGTGTGTGTACGTCAGTTGTCTGTGTGTGTCAGTTGTCTGTGTATGTGTGTGTCAGTCAGTAGTCTTTGTATGTGTGTGTACGTCAGTTGTCTGTGTATGTGTGTGTCAGTCAGTAGTCTGTGTATGTGCGTGTCAGTCAGTAGTCTGTGTATGTGTGTGTCAGTCAGTAGTGTGTGTATGTGTGTGTACATCAATTGTCTGTGTATGTGTGTGTCAGTCAGTTGTCTGTGTATGTGTGTGTCAGTCAGTAGTGTGTGTATGTGTGTGTACATCAATTGTCTGTGTATGTGTGTGTCAGTCAGTTGTCTGTGTATGTGTGTGTCAGTCAGTAGTCTGTGTATGTGTATGTCAGTTGTCTGTGTATGTGTGTGTCAGTCAGTAGTCTTTGTATGTGTTTGTGTATGTCAGTTGTCTGTGTGTGTCAGTCAGTAGTCTGTGTTTATGCGTGTCAGTCAGTAGTCTGTGTATGTGTGTGTCAGTCAGTAGTGTGTGTATGTGTGTGTACATCAATTGTCTGTGTATGTGTGTGTCAGTCAGTTGTCTGTGTATGTGTGTGTCAGTCAGTAGTTTGTGTATGTGTATGTCAGTTGTCTGTGTATGTGTGTGTCAGTCAGTAGTCTTTGTATGTGTGTGTACGTCAGTTGTCTATGTGTGTGTCAGTCAGTAGTCTTTGTATGTGTGTGTACGTCAGTTGTCTGTGTATGTATGTGTCAGTCAGTAGTCTTTGTATGTGTGTGTACGTCAGTTGTCTATGTGTGTGTCAGTCAGTAGTCTGTGTATGTGCGTGTCAGTTAGTCTATGTATGTGCGTGTCAGTCAGTAGTCTGTGTATGTGTGTGTACGTCAGTAGTCTGTGTATGTGTGTGTACGTCAGTTGTCTGTGTATGTTTGGGTCAGTCAGTAGTCTGTGTACGTGCGTGTAAGTCAGTAGTCTGTGTATGTGTGTGTATGTCAGTTGTCTGAGTATGTGTGTGTACGTCTGTTGTCTGTGTATGTGTGTGTCAGTCAGTAGTCTGTGTATGTGTGTCAGTCAGTAGTCTTTTTATGTGTGTGTGTACGTCAGTTGTCTGTGTGTGTCAGTCAGTAGTCTGTGTTTGTGCGTGTCAGTCAGTAGTCTGTGTATGTGTGTGTCAGTCAGTAGTGTGTGTATGTGTGTGTACATCAATTGTCTGTGTATGTGTGTCAGTCAGTTGTCTGTGTATGTGTGTGTCAGTCAGTAGTCTTTGTATGTGTTTGTGTACGTCAGTTGTCTGTGTGTGTCAGTCAGTAGTCTGTGTTTGTGCGTGTCAGTCAGTAGTCTGTGTATGTGTGTGTCAGTCAGTAGTGTGTGTATGTGTGTGTACATCAATTGTCTGTGTATGTGTGTGTCAGTCAGTTGTCTGTGTATGTGTGTGTCAGTCAGTAGTCTGTGTATGTGTATGTCAGTTGTCTGTGTATGTGTGTGTCAGTCAGTAGTCTTTGTATGTGTGTGTGTACGTCAGTTGTCTCTGTGTGTGTCAGTCAGTAGTCTTTGTATGTGTGTGTACGTCAGTTGTCTGTGCATGTGTGTGTCAGTCAGTAGTCTGTGTATGTGCGTGTCAGTTAGTCTATGTATGTGAGAGTCAGTCAGTAGTCTGTGTATGTGTGTGTACGTCAGTAGTCTGTGTATGTGTGTACGTCAGTTGTCTGTGTATGTGTGGGTCAGTCAGTAGTCTGTGTACGTGCGTGTAAGTCAGTAGTCTGTGTATGTGTGTGTATGTCAGTTGTCTGTGTATGTGTGTGTACGTCAGTAGCCTGTGTATGTGTTTGTCAGTCAGTAGTCTGTGTATGTGTGTGTACTTCAGTTGTCTGTGTATGTGTGTGTCAGTCAGTAGTCTGTGTATGTGTACGTCAGTAGTCTGTGTATGTGCGTGTCAGTCAGTAGTCTGTGTATGCGTGTGTATGTCAGTTGTCTGAGTATGTGTGTGTACGTCTGTTGTCTGTGTATGTGTGTGTCAGTCAGTAGTCTGTGTATGTGTGTACGTCAGTTGTCTGTGTATGTGTGTGTACGTCAGTAGTCTGTGTATGTGTGTGTCAGTCAGTAGTCTGTGTATGTGTGTGTACGTCTGTAGTCTGTGTATGTGTGTGTCAGTCAGTAGTCTGTGTATGTGTGTGTTAGACAGTAGTCTGTGTATGTGTGTACATCAGTTGTCTGTGTATGTGTGTGTACGTCTGTTGTCTGTGTATGTGTGTGTCAGTCAGTAGTCTGTGTATGTGTGTACGTCAGTTGTCTGTGTATGTGTGTGTACGTCAGTAGTCTGTGTATGTGTGTGTCAGTCAGTAGTCTGTGTATGTGTGTGTACGTCTGTAGTCTGTGTATGTGTGTGTCAGTCAGTAGTCTGTGTATGTGTGTGTTAGTCAGTAGTCTGTGTATGTGTGTACATCAGTTGTCTGTGTATGTGTGTGTCAGTCAGTAGTCTGTGTATGTGTACGTCAGTTGTCTGTGTATGTGTGTGTCAGTCAGTAGTCTTTGTATGTGTGTGTACGTCAGTTGTCTGTGTGTGTCAGTCAGTAGTCTGTGTATGTGCGTGTCAGTCAGTAGTCTGTGTATGTGTGTGTTAGTCAGTAGTGTGTGTATGTGTGTGTACATCAATTGTCTGTGTATGTGTGTGTCAGTCAGTTGTCTGTGTATGTGTGTGTCAGTCAGTAGTCTGTGTATGTGCGTGTCAGTCAGTAGTCTGTGTATGTGCGTGTCAGTCAGTAGTCTGTGTATGTGTGTGTACGTCAGTTGTCTGTGTATTTGTGTGTACGTCAGTAGTCTGTGTATGTGTGTGTCAGTCAGTTGTCTGTGTATGTGTGTGTCAGTCAGTAGTCTGTGTATGTGTACGTCAGTAGTCCGTGTACGTGCGTGTCAGTCAGTAATCTGTGTATGTGTGTGTATGTCAGTTGTCTGAGTATGTGTGTGTACGTCTGTTGTCTGTGTATGTGTGTGTCGGTCAGTAGTCTGTGTATGTGTACGTCAGTAGTCTGTGTATGTGTGTGTCAGTCAGTAGTCTGTGTATGTGCGTTTCAGTCAGTAGTCTGTGTATGTGTGTGTACGTCAGTAGTCTGTGTATGTGTGTGTCAGTCAGTTGTCTATGTATGTGTGTGTCAGTCAGTAGTCTGTGTATGTGTGTGTACGTCAGTAGTCTGTGTATGTGTGTGTACGTCAGTTGTCTGTGTATGTGTGGGTCAGTCAGTAGTCTGTGTACGTGCGTGTAAGTCAGTAGTCTGTGTATGTGTGTGTATGTCAGTTGTCTGTGTATGTGTGTGTACGTCAGTAGTCTGTGTATGTGTTTGTCAGTCAGTAGTCTGTGTATGTGTGTGTACTTCAGTTGTCTGTGTATGTGTGTGTCATTCAGTAGTCTGTGTATGTGTACGTCAGTAGTCTGTGTATGTGCGTGTCAGTCAGTAGTCTGTGTATGCGTGTGTATGTCAGTTGTCTGAGTATGTGTGTGTACGTCTGTCGTCTGTGTATGTGTGTGTCAGTCAGTAGTCTGTGTATGTGTGTAAGTCAGTTGTCTGTGTATGTGTGTGTACGTCAGTAGTCTGTGTATGTGTGTGTCAGTCAGTAGTCTGTGTATGTGTGTGTACGTCTGTAGTCTGTGTATGTGTGTGTCAGTCAGTAGTCTGTGTATGTGTGTGTACGTCTGTAGTCTGTGTATGTGTGTGTCAGTCAGTAGTCTGTGTATGTGTGTGTTAGACAGTAGTCTGTGTATGTGTGTACATCAGTTGTCTGTGTATGTGTGTGTACGTCTGTTGTCTGTGTATGTGCGTGTCAGTCAGTAGTCTGTGTATGTGTGTGTCAGTCAGTATTGTGTGTGTACATCAATTGTCTGTGTATGTGTGTGTCAGTCAGTTGTCTGTGTATGTGTGTGTCAGTCAGTAGTCTGTGTATGTGTACGTCAGTTGTCTGTGTATGTGTGTGTCAGTCAGTAGTCTGTGTATGTGTACGTCAGTTGTCTGTGTATGTGTGTGTCAGTCAGTAGTCTGTGTATGTGCGTGTCAGTCAGTAGTCTGTGTATGTGTGTGTCAGTCAGTAGTGTGTGTATGTGTGTGTACATCAATTGTCTGTGTATGTGTGTGTCAGTCAGTTGTCTCTGTATGTGTGTGTCAGTCAGTAGTCTGTGTATGTGTACGTCAGTTGTCTGTGTATGTGTGTGTCAGTCAGTAGTCTTTGTATGTGTGTGTGTACGTCAGTTGTCTGTGTGTGTGTCAGTCAGTAGTCTGTGTATGTGCGTGTCAGTCAGTAGTCTGTGTATGTGTGTGTCAGTCAGTAGTGTGTGTATGTGTGTACATCAATTGTCTGTGTATGTGTGTGTCAGTCAGTTGTCTGTGTATGTGTGTGTTAGTCAGTAGTTTGTGTATGTGTACGTCAGTTGTCTGTGTATGTGTGTGTCAGTCAGTAGTCATTGTATGTGTGTGTGTATGTCAGTTGTCTGTGTGTGTCAGTCAGTTGTCTTTGTATGTGTTTGTATGTCAGTTGTCTGTGTATGTGTGTGTCAGTCAGTAGTCTGTGTATGTGCGTGTCAGTCAGTAGTCTGTGTATGTGCGTGTCAGTCAGTAGTCTGTGTATGTGTGTGTACGTCAGTTGTCTGTGTATGTGTGTGTCAGTCAGTAGTCTGTGTATGTGTACGTCAGTAGTCTGTGTATGTGCGTGTCAGTCAGTAGTCTGTGTATGTGTGTGTATTTCAGTTGTCTGAGTATGTGTGTGTACGTCTGTTGTCTGTGTATGTGTGTGTCAGTCAGTAGTCTGTGTATGTGTGTGTTAGTCAGTAGTCTGTGTATGTGTGTACATCAGTTGTCTGTGTATGTATGTGTCAGTCAGTAGTCTGTGTATGTGTACGTCAGTTGTCTGTGTATGTGTGTGTCAGTCAGTAGTCTTTGTATGTGTGTGTACGTCAGTTGTCTGTGTGTGTCAGTCAGTAGTCTGTGTATGTGCGTGTCAGTCAGTAGTCTGTGTATGTGTGTGTCAGTCAGTAGTGTGTGTATGTGTGTGTACATCAATTGTCTGTGTATGTGTGTGTCAGTCAGTTGTCTGTGTATGTGTGTCAGTCAGTAGTCTGTGTATGTGCGTGTCAGTCAGTAGTCTGTGTATGTGCGTGTCAGTCAGTAGTCTGTGTATGTGTGTGTACGTCAGTAGTCTGTGTATGTGTGTGTACGTCAGTTGTCTGTGTATGTGTGGGTCAGTCAGTAGTCTGTGTACATGCGTGTAAGTCAGTAGTCTGTGTATGTGTATGTACGTCAGTAGTCTGTGTATGTTTGTGTCAGTCAGTAGTCTGTGTATGTGTTTGTCAGTCAGTAGTCTGTGTATGTGTGTGTACGTCAGTTGTCTGTGTATGTGTGTGTCAGTCAGTAGTCTGTGTATGTGTACGTCAGCAGTCCGTGTACGTGCGTGTCAGTCAGTAATCTGTGTATGTGTGTGTATGTCAGTTGTCTGAGTATGTGTGTGTACGTCTGTTGTCTGTGTATGTGCGTTTCAGTCAGTAGTCTGTGTATGTGTGTGTACGTCAGTAGTCTGTGTATGTGTGTGTCAGTCAGTTGTCTATGTATGTGTGTGTCAGTCAGTAGTCTGTGTATGTGTGTGTCAGTCAGTAGTCTGTGTATGTGTTGTCGGTCAGTAGTCTGTGTGTGTGTCAGTTGTCTGTGTATGTGTGTGTCAGTCAGTAGTCTGTGTATGTGTACGTCAGTTGTCTGTGTATGTGTGTGTCAGTCAGTAGTCTTTGTATGTGTGTGTGTACGTCAGTTGTCTGTGTGTGTGTCAGTCAGTAGTCTGTGTATGTGTGTGTCAGTCAGTAGTGTGTGTATGTGTGTACATCAATTGTCTGTGTATGTGTGTGTCAGTCAGTTGTCTGTGTATGTGTGTGTCAGTCAGTAGTCTTTGTATGTGTTTGTGTAAGTCAGTTGTCTGTGTGTGTCAGTCAGTAGTCTTTGTATGTGTGTGTATGTCAGTTGTCTGTGTATGTGTGTGTCAGTCAGTAGTCTGTGTATGTGCGTGTCAGTCAGTAGTCTGTGTATGTGTGTGTATGTCAGTTGTCTGTGTATGTGTGTGTACGTCAGTAGTCTGTGTATGTGTACGTCGTTTGTCTGTGTATGTGTGTGTCAGTCAGTAGTCTGTGTATGTATACGTCAGTGGTCTGTGTATGTGTGTGTATGTAATTTGTCTGTATATGTGTGTGTACGTCAGTAGTCCGTGTACCTGCATGTCAGTCAGTAGTCTGTGTATGTGTGTGTATGTCAGTTGTCTGTATATGTATGTGTACGTCAGTATTCTGTGTACCTGCGTATCAGTCAGTAGACTGTGTATGTGTGTGTATGTCAGTTGTCTGTGTATGTGTGTGTACGTCAGTAGTCTGTGTATGTGTGTGTCAGTCAGTAGTCTTTGTATGTGTGTGTACGTCAGTTGTCTGTGTGTGTCAGTTGTCTGTGTATGTGTGTGTCAGTCAGTAGTCTTTGTATGTGTGTGTACGTCAGTTGTCTGTGTATGTGTGTGTCAGTCAGTAGTCTGTGTATGTGCGTGTCAGTCACTAGTCTGTGTATGTGTGTGTCAGTCAGTAGTCTGTGTATGTGTGTGTACATCAATTGTCTGTGTATGTGTGTGTCAGTCAGTTGTCTGTGTATGTGTGTGTCAGTCAGTAGTGTGTGTATGTGTGTGTACATCAATTGTCTGTGTATGTGTGTGTCAGTCAGTTGTCTGTGTATGTGTGTGTCAGTCAGTAGTCTGTGTATGTGTATGTCAGTTGTCTGTGTATGTGTGTGTCAGTCAGTAGTCTTTGTATGTGTTTGTGTATGTCAGTTGTCTGTGTGTGTCAGTCAGTAGTCTGTGTTTTTGCGTGTCAGTCAGTAGTCTGTGTATGTGTGTGTCAGTCAGTAGTGTGTGTATGTGTGTGTACATCAATTGTCTGTGTATGTGTGTGTCAGTCAGTTGTCTGTGTATGTGTGTGTCAGTCAGTAGTTTGTGTATGTGTATGTCAGTTGTCTGTGTATGTGTGTGTCAGTCAGTAGTCTTTGTATGTGTGTGTACGTCAGTTGTCTATGTGTGTGTCAGTCAGTAGTCTTTGTATGTGTGTGTACGTCAGTTGTCTGTGTATGTATGTGTCAGTCAGTAGTCTGTGTATGTAAGTGTCAGTCAGTAGTCTGTGTATGTGTGTGTACGTCAGTAGTCTGTGTATGTGTGTGTACGTCAGTTGTCTGTGTATGTTTGGGTCAGTCAGTAGTCTGTGTACGTGCGTGTAAGTCAGTAGTCTGTGTATGTGTGTGTATGTCAGTTGTCTGAGTATGTGTGTGTACGTCTGTTGTCTGTGTATGTGTGTGTCAGTCAGTAGTCTGTGTATGTGTGTCAGTCAGTAGTCTGTGTATGTGCGTGTCGGTCAGTAGTCTGTGTATGTGCGTTTCAGTCAGTAGTCTGTGTATGTGTGTGTACGTCAGTAGTCTGTGTATGTTTGTGTCAGTCAGTCTGTGTATGTCTGTGTACGTCAGTTGTCTGTGTATGTGTGTGTCAGTCAGTAGTCTGTGTATGTGTGTGTCAGTCAGTAGTCTGTGTATGTTTGTGTCGGTCAGTAGTCTGTGTATGTGTACGTCAGTAGTCTGTGTATGTGTGTGTCAGTCAGTAGTCTGTGTATGTGCGTTTCAGTCAGTAGTCTGTGTATGTTTGTGTCAGTCAGTTGTCTGTGTATGTTTGTGTCAGTCAGTAGTCTGTGTATGTGTGTGTCAGTCAGTAGACTGTGTATGTGTGTCGGTCAGTAGTCTGTGTGTGTGTATGTCAGTTGTCTGTGTATGTGTGTGTACGTCAGTAGTCTGTGTATGTGTACGTCATTTGTATGTGTATGTGTGTGTCAGTCAGTAGTCTGTGTATGTGTACGTCAGTGGTCTGTGTATGTGTGTGTATGTCATTTGTCTGTATATGTGTGTGTAGGTCAGTAGTCTGTGTACCTGCGTATCAGTCAGTAGACTGTGTATGTGTGTGTATGTCAGTTGTCTGTGTATGTGTGTGTACGTCAGTAGTCTGTGTATGTGTGTGTCAGTCAGTTGTCTATGTATGTGTGTGTCAGTCAGTAGTCTGTGTATGTGTGTGTCAGTCAGTAATCTTTGTATGTGTGTGTACGTCAGTTGTCTGTGTGTGTCAGTTGTCTGTGTATGTGTGTGTCAGTCAGTAGTCTTTGTATGTGTGTGTACGTCATTTGTCTGTGTATGTGTGTGTCAGTCAGTAGTCTGTGTATGTGCGTGTCAGTCAGTAGTCTGTGTATGTGTGTGTCAGTCAGTAGTGTGTGTATGTGTGTGTACATCAATTGTCTGTGTATGTGTGTGTCAGTCAGTTGTCTGTGTATGTGTGTGTCAGTCAGTAGTCTGTGTATGTTTACGTCAGTTGTCTGTGTATGTGTGTGTCAGTCAGTAGTCTGTGTATGTGTGTGTCAGTCAGTAGTCTGTGTATGTGTAAGTCAGTCAGTAGTCTGTGTATGTGTACGTCAGTTGTCTGTGTATGTGTGTGTCAGTCAGTAGTGTGTGTATGTGTGTGTCAGTCAGTTGTCTGTGTATGTGTGTGTCAGTCAGTAGTCTGTGTATGTGTACGTCAGTTGTCTGTGTATGTGTGTGTCAGTCAGTAGTCTTTTTATGTGTGTGTGTACGTCAGTTGTCTGTGTGTGTCAGTCAGTAGTCTGTGTTTGTGCGTGTCAGTCAGTAGTCTGTGTATGTGTGTGTCAGTCAGTAGTGTGTGTATGTGTGTGTACATCAATTGTCTGTGTATGTGTGTCAGTCAGTTGTCTGTGTATGTGTGTGTCAGTCAGTAGTCTTTGTATGTGTTTGTGTACGTCAGTTGTCTGTGTGTGTCAGTCAGTAGTCTGTGTTTGTGCGTGTCAGTCAGTAGTCTGTGTATGTGTGTGTCAGTCAGTAGTGTGTGTATGTGTGTGTACATCAATTGTCTGTGTATGTGTGTGTCAGTCAGTTGTCTGTGTATGTGTGTGTCAGTCAGTAGTCTGTGTATGTGTATGTCAGTTGTCTGTGTATGTGTGTGTCAGTCAGTAGTCTTTGTATGTGTGTGTGTACGTCAGTTGTCTCTGTGTGTGTCAGTCAGTAGTCTTTGTATGTGTGTGTACGTCAGTTGTCTGTGCATGTGTGTGTCAGTCAGTAGTCTGTGTATGTGCGTGTCAGTTAGTCTATGTATGTGAGAGTCAGTCAGTAGTCTGTGTATGTGTGTGTACGTCAGTAGTCTGTGTATGTGTGTACGTCAGTTGTCTGTGTATGTGTGGGTCAGTCAGTAGTCTGTGTACGTGCGTGTAAGTCAGTAGTCTGTGTATGTGTGTGTATGTCAGTTGTCTGTGTATGTGTGTGTACGTCAGTAGCCTGTGTATGTGTTTGTCAGTCAGTAGTCTGTGTATGTGTGTGTACTTCAGTTGTCTGTGTATGTGTGTGTCAGTCAGTAGTCTGTGTATGTGTACGTCAGTAGTCTGTGTATGTGCGTGTCAGTCAGTAGTCTGTGTATGCGTGTGTATGTCAGTTGTCTGAGTATGTGTGTGTACGTCTGTTGTCTGTGTATGTGTGTGTCAGTCAGTAGTCTGTGTATGTGTGTACGTCAGTTGTCTGTGTATGTGTGTGTACGTCAGTAGTCTGTGTATGTGTGTGTCAGTCAGTAGTCTGTGTATGTGTGTGTACGTCTGTAGTCTGTGTATGTGTGTGTCAGTCAGTAGTCTGTGTATGTGTGTGTTAGACAGTAGTCTGTGTATGTGTGTACATCAGTTGTCTGTGTATGTGTGTGTACGTCTGTTGTCTGTGTATGTGTGTGTCAGTCAGTAGTCTGTGTATGTGTGTACGTCAGTTGTCTGTGTATGTGTGTGTACGTCAGTAGTCTGTGTATGTGTGTGTCAGTCAGTAGTCTGTGTATGTGTGTGTACGTCTGTAGTCTGTGTATGTGTGTGTCAGTCAGTAGTCTGTGTATGTGTGTGTTAGTCAGTAGTCTGTGTATGTGTGTACATCAGTTGTCTGTGTATGTGTGTGTCAGTCAGTAGTCTGTGTATGTGTACGTCAGTTGTCTGTGTATGTGTGTGTCAGTCAGTAGTCTTTGTATGTGTGTGTACGTCAGTTGTCTGTGTGTGTCAGTCAGTAGTCTGTGTATGTGCGTGTCAGTCAGTAGTCTGTGTATGTGTGTGTTAGTCAGTAGTGTGTGTATGTGTGTGTACATCAATTGTCTGTGTATGTGTGTGTCAGTCAGTTGTCTGTGTATGTGTGTGTCAGTCAGTAGTCTGTGTATGTGCGTGTCAGTCAGTAGTCTGTGTATGTGCGTGTCAGTCAGTAGTCTGTGTATGTGTGTGTACGTCAGTTGTCTGTGTATTTGTGTGTACGTCAGTAGTCTGTGTATGTGTGTGTCAGTCAGTTGTCTGTGTATGTGTGTGTCAGTCAGTAGTCTGTGTATGTGTACGTCAGTAGTCCGTGTACGTGCGTGTCAGTCAGTAATCTGTGTATGTGTGTGTATGTCAGTTGTCTGAGTATGTGTGTGTACGTCTGTTGTCTGTGTATGTGTGTGTCGGTCAGTAGTCTGTGTATGTGTACGTCAGTAGTCTGTGTATGTGTGTGTCAGTCAGTAGTCTGTGTATGTGCGTTTCAGTCAGTAGTCTGTGTATGTGTGTGTACGTCAGTAGTCTGTGTATGTGTGTGTCAGTCAGTTGTCTATGTATGTGTGTGTCAGTCAGTAGTCTGTGTATGTGTGTGTACGTCAGTAGTCTGTGTATGTGTGTGTACGTCAGTTGTCTGTGTATGTGTGGGTCAGTCAGTAGTCTGTGTACGTGCGTGTAAGTCAGTAGTCTGTGTATGTGTGTGTATGTCAGTTGTCTGTGTATGTGTGTGTACGTCAGTAGTCTGTGTATGTGTTTGTCAGTCAGTAGTCTGTGTATGTGTGTGTACTTCAGTTGTCTGTGTATGTGTGTGTCATTCAGTAGTCTGTGTATGTGTACGTCAGTAGTCTGTGTATGTGCGTGTCAGTCAGTAGTCTGTGTATGCGTGTGTATGTCAGTTGTCTGAGTATGTGTGTGTACGTCTGTCGTCTGTGTATGTGTGTGTCAGTCAGTAGTCTGTGTATGTGTGTAAGTCAGTTGTCTGTGTATGTGTGTGTACGTCAGTAGTCTGTGTATGTGTGTGTCAGTCAGTAGTCTGTGTATGTGTGTGTACGTCTGTAGTCTGTGTATGTGTGTGTCAGTCAGTAGTCTGTGTATGTGTGTGTACGTCTGTAGTCTGTGTATGTGTGTGTCAGTCAGTAGTCTGTGTATGTGTGTGTTAGACAGTAGTCTGTGTATGTGTGTACATCAGTTGTCTGTGTATGTGTGTGTACGTCTGTTGTCTGTGTATGTGTGTGTATGTAATTTGTCTGTATATGTGTGTGTACGTCAGTAGTCCGTGTACCTGCATGTCAGTCAGTAGTCTGTGTATGTGTGTGTATGTCAGTTGTCTGTATATGTATGTGTACGTCAGTATTCTGTGTACCTGCGTATCAGTCAGTAGACTGTGTATGTGTGTGTATGTCAGTTGTCTGTGTATGTGTGTGTACGTCAGTAGTCTGTGTATGTGTGTGTCAGTCAGTAGTCTTTGTATGTGTGTGTACGTCAGTTGTCTGTGTGTGTCAGTTGTCTGTGTATGTGTGTGTCAGTCAGTAGTCTTTGTATGTGTGTGTACGTCAGTTGTCTGTGTATGTGTGTGTCAGTCAGTAGTCTGTGTATGTGCGTGTCAGTCACTAGTCTGTGTATGTGTGTGTCAGTCAGTAGTCTGTGTATGTGTGTGTACATCAATTGTCTGTGTATGTGTGTGTCAGTCAGTTGTCTGTGTATGTGTGTGTCAGTCAGTAGTGTGTGTATGTGTGTGTACATCAATTGTCTGTGTATGTGTGTGTCAGTCAGTTGTCTGTGTATGTGTGTGTCAGTCAGTAGTCTGTGTATGTGTATGTCAGTTGTCTGTGTATGTGTGTGTCAGTCAGTAGTCTTTGTATGTGTTTGTGTATGTCAGTTGTCTGTGTGTGTCAGTCAGTAGTCTGTGTTTTTGCGTGTCAGTCAGTAGTCTGTGTATGTGTGTGTCAGTCAGTAGTGTGTGTATGTGTGTGTACATCAATTGTCTGTGTATGTGTGTGTCAGTCAGTTGTCTGTGTATGTGTGTGTCAGTCAGTAGTTTGTGTATGTGTATGTCAGTTGTCTGTGTATGTGTGTGTCAGTCAGTAGTCTTTGTATGTGTGTGTACGTCAGTTGTCTATGTGTGTGTCAGTCAGTAGTCTTTGTATGTGTGTGTACGTCAGTTGTCTGTGTATGTATGTGTCAGTCAGTAGTCTGTGTATGTAAGTGTCAGTCAGTAGTCTGTGTATGTGTGTGTACGTCAGTAGTCTGTGTATGTGTGTGTACGTCAGTTGTCTGTGTATGTTTGGGTCAGTCAGTAGTCTGTGTACGTGCGTGTAAGTCAGTAGTCTGTGTATGTGTGTGTATGTCAGTTGTCTGAGTATGTGTGTGTACGTCTGTTGTCTGTGTATGTGTGTGTCAGTCAGTAGTCTGTGTATGTGTGTCAGTCAGTAGTCTGTGTATGTGCGTGTCGGTCAGTAGTCTGTGTATGTGCGTTTCAGTCAGTAGTCTGTGTATGTGTGTGTACGTCAGTAGTCTGTGTATGTTTGTGTCAGTCAGTCTGTGTATGTCTGTGTACGTCAGTTGTCTGTGTATGTGTGTGTCAGTCAGTAGTCTGTGTATGTGTGTGTCAGTCAGTAGTCTGTGTATGTTTGTGTCGGTCAGTAGTCTGTGTATGTGTACGTCAGTAGTCTGTGTATGTGTGTGTCAGTCAGTAGTCTGTGTATGTGCGTTTCAGTCAGTAGTCTGTGTATGTTTGTGTCAGTCAGTTGTCTGTGTATGTTTGTGTCAGTCAGTAGTCTGTGTATGTGTGTGTCAGTCAGTAGACTGTGTATGTGTGTCGGTCAGTAGTCTGTGTGTGTGTATGTCAGTTGTCTGTGTATGTGTGTGTACGTCAGTAGTCTGTGTATGTGTACGTCATTTGTATGTGTATGTGTGTGTCAGTCAGTAGTCTGTGTATGTGTACGTCAGTGGTCTGTGTATGTGTGTGTATGTCATTTGTCTGTATATGTGTGTGTAGGTCAGTAGTCTGTGTACCTGCGTATCAGTCAGTAGACTGTGTATGTGTGTGTATGTCAGTTGTCTGTGTATGTGTGTGTACGTCAGTAGTCTGTGTATGTGTGTGTCAGTCAGTTGTCTATGTATGTGTGTGTCAGTCAGTAGTCTGTGTATGTGTGTGTCAGTCAGTAATCTTTGTATGTGTGTGTACGTCAGTTGTCTGTGTGTGTCAGTTGTCTGTGTATGTGTGTGTCAGTCAGTAGTCTTTGTATGTGTGTGTACGTCATTTGTCTGTGTATGTGTGTGTCAGTCAGTAGTCTGTGTATGTGCGTGTCAGTCAGTAGTCTGTGTATGTGTGTGTCAGTCAGTAGTGTGTGTATGTGTGTGTACATCAATTGTCTGTGTATGTGTGTGTCAGTCAGTTGTCTGTGTATGTGTGTGTCAGTCAGTAGTCTGTGTATGTTTACGTCAGTTGTCTGTGTATGTGTGTGTCAGTCAGTAGTCTGTGTATGTGTGTGTCAGTCAGTAGTCTGTGTATGTGTAAGTCAGTCAGTAGTCTGTGTATGTGTACGTCAGTTGTCTGTGTATGTGTGTGTCAGTCAGTAGTGTGTGTATGTGTGTGTCAGTCAGTTGTCTGTGTATGTGTGTGTCAGTCAGTAGTCTGTGTATGTGTACGTCAGTTGTCTGTGTATGTGTGTGTCAGTCAGTAGTCTTTTTATGTGTGTGTGTACGTCAGTTGTCTGTGTGTGTCAGTCAGTAGTCTGTGTTTGTGCGTGTCAGTCAGTAGTCTGTGTATGTGTGTGTCAGTCAGTAGTGTGTGTATGTGTGTGTACATCAATTGTCTGTGTATGTGTGTCAGTCAGTTGTCTGTGTATGTGTGTGTCAGTCAGTAGTCTTTGTATGTGTTTGTGTACGTCAGTTGTCTGTGTGTGTCAGTCAGTAGTCTGTGTTTGTGCGTGTCAGTCAGTAGTCTGTGTATGTGTGTGTCAGTCAGTAGTGTGTGTATGTGTGTGTACATCAATTGTCTGTGTATGTGTGTGTCAGTCAGTTGTCTGTGTATGTGTGTGTCAGTCAGTAGTCTGTGTATGTGTATGTCAGTTGTCTGTGTATGTGTGTGTCAGTCAGTAGTCTTTGTATGTGTGTGTGTACGTCAGTTGTCTCTGTGTGTGTCAGTCAGTAGTCTTTGTATGTGTGTGTACGTCAGTTGTCTGTGCATGTGTGTGTCAGTCAGTAGTCTGTGTATGTGCGTGTCAGTTAGTCTATGTATGTGAGAGTCAGTCAGTAGTCTGTGTATGTGTGTGTACGTCAGTAGTCTGTGTATGTGTGTACGTCAGTTGTCTGTGTATGTGTGGGTCAGTCAGTAGTCTGTGTACGTGCGTGTAAGTCAGTAGTCTGTGTATGTGTGTGTATGTCAGTTGTCTGTGTATGTGTGTGTACGTCAGTAGCCTGTGTATGTGTTTGTCAGTCAGTAGTCTGTGTATGTGTGTGTACTTCAGTTGTCTGTGTATGTGTGTGTCAGTCAGTAGTCTGTGTATGTGTACGTCAGTAGTCTGTGTATGTGCGTGTCAGTCAGTAGTCTGTGTATGCGTGTGTATGTCAGTTGTCTGAGTATGTGTGTGTACGTCTGTTGTCTGTGTATGTGTGTGTCAGTCAGTAGTCTGTGTATGTGTGTACGTCAGTTGTCTGTGTATGTGAGTGTACGTCAGTAGTCTGTGTATGTGTGTGTCAGTCAGTAGTCTGTGTATGTGTGTGTACGTCTGTAGTCTGTGTATGTGTGTGTCAGTCAGTAGTCTGTGTATGTGTGTGTTAGACAGTAGTCTGTGTATGTGTGTACATCAGTTGTCTGTGTATGTGTGTGTACGTCTGTTGTCTGTGTATGTGTGTGTCAGTCAGTAGTCTGTGTATGTGTGTACGTCAGTTGTCTGTGTATGTGTGTGTACGTCAGTAGTCTGTGTATGTGTGTGTCAGTCAGTAGTCTGTGTATGTGTGTGTACGTCTGTAGTCTGTGTATGTGTGTGTCAGTCAGTAGTCTGTGTATGTGTGTGTTAGTCAGTAGTCTGTGTATGTGTGTACATCAGTTGTCTGTGTATGTGTGTGTCAGTCAGTAGTCTGTGTATGTGTACGTCAGTTGTCTGTGTATGTGTGTGTCAGTCAGTAGTCTTTGTATGTGTGTGTACGTCAGTTGTCTGTGTGTGTCAGTCAGTAGTCTGTGTATGTGCGTGTCAGTCAGTAGTCTGTGTATGTGTGTGTTAGTCAGTAGTGTGTGTATGTGTGTGTACATCAATTGTCTGTGTATGTGTGTGTCAGTCAGTTGTCTGTGTATGTGTGTGTCAGTCAGTAGTCTGTGTATGTGCGTGTCAGTCAGTAGTCTGTGTATGTGCGTGTCAGTCAGTAGTCTGTGTATGTGTGTGTACGTCAGTTGTCTGTGTATTTGTGTGTACGTCAGTAGTCTGTGTATGTGTGTGTCAGTCAGTTGTCTGTGTATGTGTGTGTCAGTCAGTAGTCTGTGTATGTGTACGTCAGTAGTCCGTGTACGTGCGTGTCAGTCAGTAATCTGTGTATGTGTGTGTATGTCAGTTGTCTGAGTATGTGTGTGTACGTCTGTTGTCTGTGTATGTGTGTGTCGGTCAGTAGTCTGTGTATGTGTACGTCAGTAGTCTGTGTATGTGTGTGTCAGTCAGTAGTCTGTGTATGTGCGTTTCAGTCAGTAGTCTGTGTATGTGTGTGTACGTCAGTAGTCTGTGTATGTGTGTGTCAGTCAGTTGTCTATGTATGTGTGTGTCAGTCAGTAGTCTGTGTATGTGTGTGTACGTCAGTAGTCTGTGTATGTGTGTGTACGTCAGTTGTCTGTGTATGTGTGGGTCAGTCAGTAGTCTGTGTACGTGCGTGTAAGTCAGTAGTCTGTGTATGTGTGTGTATGTCAGTTGTCTGTGTATGTGTGTGTACGTCAGTAGTCTGTGTATGTGTTTGTCAGTCAGTAGTCTGTGTATGTGTGTGTACTTCAGTTGTCTGTGTATGTGTGTGTCATTCAGTAGTCTGTGTATGTGTACGTCAGTAGTCTGTGTATGTGCGTGTCAGTCAGTAGTCTGTGTATGCGTGTGTATGTCAGTTGTCTGAGTATGTGTGTGTACGTCTGTCGTCTGTGTATGTGTGTGTCAGTCAGTAGTCTGTGTATGTGTGTAAGTCAGTTGTCTGTGTATGTGTGTGTACGTCAGTAGTCTGTGTATGTGTGTGTCAGTCAGTAGTCTGTGTATGTGTGTGTACGTCTGTAGTCTGTGTATGTGTGTGTCAGTCAGTAGTCTGTGTATGTGTGTGTACGTCTGTAGTCTGTGTATGTGTGTGTCAGTCAGTAGTCTGTGTATGTGTGTGTTAGACAGTAGTCTGTGTATGTGTGTACATCAGTTGTCTGTGTATGTGTGTGTACGTCTGTTGTCTGTGTATGTGTGTGTCAGTCAGTAGTCTGTGTATGTGTGTACGTCAGTTGTCTGTGTATGTGTGTGTTTACGTCAGTAGTCTGTGTATGTGTGTGTCAGTCAGTAGTCTGTGTATGTGTGTGTTAGTCAGTAGTCTGTGTATGTGTGTACATCAGTTGTCTGTGTATGTGTGTGTCAGTCAGTAGTCTGTGTATGTGTACGTCAGTTGTCTGTGTATGTGTGTGTCAGTCAATAGTCTTTGTATGTGTGTGTACGTCAGTTGTCTGTGTGTGTCAGTCAGTAGTCTTTGTATGTGCGTGTCAGTCAGTAGTCTGTGTATGTGTGTGTCAGTCAGTAGTGTGTGTATGTGTGTGTACATCAATTGTCTGTGTATGTGTGTGTCAGTCAGTTGTCTGTGTATGTGTGTGTCAGTCAGTAGTCTGTGTATGTGCGTGTCAGTCAGTAGTCTGTGTATGTGCGTGTCAGTCAGTAGTCTGTGTATGTGTGTGTACGTCAGTAGTCTGTGTATGTGTGTGTACATCAGTTGTCTGTGTATGTGTGGGTCAGTCAGTAGTCTGTGTACATGCGTGTAAGTCAGTAGTCTGTGTATGTGTATGTACGTCAGTAGTTTGTGTATTTTTGTGTCAGTCAGTAGTCTGTGTATGTGTTTGTCAGTCAGTAGTCTGTGTATGTGTGTGTACGTCAGTTGTCTGTGTATGTGTGTGTCAGTCAGTAGTCTGTGTATGTGTACGTCAGTAGTCCGTGTACGTGCGTGTCAGTCAGTAATCTGTGTATGTGTGTGTATGTCAGTTGTCTGAGTATGTGTGTGTACGTCTGTTGTCTGTGTATGTGTGTGTCGGTCAGTAGTCTGTGTATGTGTACGTCAGTTGTCTATGTATGTGTGTGTCAGTCAGTAGTCTGTGTATGTGTGTGTCAGTCAGTAGTCTGTGTATGTGTTGTCGGTCATTAGTCTGTGTGTGTGTCAGTTGTCTGTGTATGTGTGTGTCAGTCAGTAGT